>NC_056744.1:2806671-3088475 GCF_019279795.1 Protopterus annectens | reverse complement strand
GGGACTGGGCAACCCAGGTTGATAGCAACCTTTCCTTTGACTACCACTTTGCCTCCGTTGTATGGTAGGCTTTCTGCATAGCCCACCTCATAAATATGAGCGTTTCATCCAGGAACGAAGAGGTCCTAACATCTCGGTACTTCTCCCATATCAGACCCATTATCGAGTACAGTGCCCCTTAAGCATGTGCCACAGCAGTTGGAGAGACCACAGAGGTTCCTGACCAGGAAAATCCAGGGTTGCAAACATCTCTCCTATACAGATAGACTAAAAGCCCTGTCCCTGTACTCAGTCTTGTACACACTGCTCAGAGGTGACCTGTGTCTGGCATACAAGGCCATCTCAGACCCAGCCTTGATGGAGTTGTTGCATATCCATAAGATAAACTCCGCTCAGGCAACCCACAAGCAAGGCCTTAGCCTGGTCTGTGACATTAATAGAACTTGTTGGTGTGATAGATTTGTGTCCCAATGATTTCCCCATCTGTGGAATAGACTCCCTCTCCATGTCAAGCAGAGTACCTCTCTAGTCCTCTTCAAGAGGATCCTGGACGGGAAACAGAAAATGCACCCTAGGGATCCCACCTGTGTCCCTGCTGGACAGGGAAACAGGTGACGACTTTGAGGCAACATGTACAAAATTCTTGGCTAGGCTTATAAGGGCCTCTGGGCCAATAGCCTAGTATCATCCTGTGAATCTATAAAGAGGTCTCACTCCACTAACCTTAAATGCACTGTTAAGCAAAAAAAGTGCTCAAGGAATTCATTATAAAGCTGAAAGCTAATTATGAACTTAAAATTGCCACTAAAGCCTAAAATAACTACAGATCTGTTTTGAACTTTGAGCAGCAGTTAAGAAGTAATGCAGAAAAATATTCAGAGCTAGTCTACAGTAACGATGCCCACTCACACCCCAAGGAAATAGCTTAATATCCTAACTGACCAATTCAATGCAGATGTTGTACAACCTTCAGCTATAGCTGTTTCAGAGATTCTACACATCCTGCCACATACAAGTCTGTACAGCCCTCTGAATAGCTAGGAGCACCTCAGTCATGGTCCCTGAATAACATACCAGTTTGCCTGATTATCCATATCTGATGTGTCCCTTCTTAACCCCTAGTTTAATATCACTGTCTTTTTTATAAGATTTTCTTCTAGGTTAATTCCCAAAGCGTGGATAACATATTGTAATGCCATTACACAGTGGTGGCCTAATCAAGGATCCTGGTAACTGAAGACCCGTTACTCTCAGTAACCTTGTTTCCAAGTCTGTGAAACATATACTGTCAATTATCATTAATGTGGACTTTGAAAATCTCTTAAACCTGGACCCTCATCAGTTTTGCTTTGGTAAAGAAAGGTCCTGTTTAACCTCATTAATGCCTATGAAAAAGTAAAGGAAATGGTAGGTAATTAGCCAAAGCCTTTGATGCTGTTTCTCATAGGATCACACTTGGTACTTATTTTGATGGACGATTTGAAGCCTAGCCACATGATCCCTTAGTAAATTTACCAAGACATGAAATTAGTACCAGACTCTTAAGGATGGATTACTTTGGACCATGTTGCATCCACTTTCCATGAGGTTTTAAGGAGGTCAGAGTAGGGGGTGTACTTAGACTATTCCATGAAAAAGGTATTCTTTGTGATGTCATGTCAGCAGGTCCTGTTTGTATTATAGGGAAAATTCAAATTGCGTAAGCAGATGTGTAGAATGGCATTATTTTTGTTGATGTCAAGAGGTTGCACAGGACCAGATTCTTTGAGGCTCTGTAGGTTAGGCCAGGGAACACACTCAAAATCGGATAGGATAGAAAGAGTGAGACTGATTTACGGAGTTCAGGGTAGCTAAGGTGGATTCTTGATTTATCGTAGTAACAAGTATGGTCTCTTAAGTGAGTCATGTACTTGGATAAGTACATACTAAAGGAGGATAAAGAGAGTAGAGGAGGTATGATCAATTCCTTTTATTTAGAAGGTATAACCCTCATCAGTCTAGCTGTTTTAAAGGATTTCCTAATAATAGTGTTGCTGTGATCAAAGGATAGTTCATTGTCAATGAAAATGTGCAAGTCCGTAATCTCTGAATCACTTTTTTTCTTAGTCTGGGGGGTCCAATGCAACAGGAGCATTGGTGCAAGGGTTTGCCAAAGGACATGGTACCATATTTACTGGCATTTAGCTTGAGGTTGTGGTTTAAGCACAACCTGTTAGTGCAGGTTAGGCCACCTTGAAGAATCTGGTGGTCATTTAGGATGCTTGCAATAGCTGCCAGTTTGCACTTAGGAAATTTAATTAGCTGCAGTCCCTTGGTGTCTGCTTTCATGTCAGAGAAGGAGATAGAGTTGCTGTTCCAGTACAGATCCCTGGGGTATACAGCTTGCAAGTGTAAATTTGGTTGAGTGTGTGCCTCCAGCACTAATTGACTGCCTTCTGTCTTTGAGCCAGTTTGTTATCCAGGGGATATTGTACTTTTAGTTTAATTAGCTTATCAGTAATGCCAGTGTGTGCAATTGTAGCAAAGGCTGTAGCCACGTCCAAGGTATGCAGTGTCATCCAATTTGCTTCGGTACAGTGCCACAGTGGTAGACTTTTTTTGAACATGCTAATTCTAGGAGTCAGGCTCTGCCTTTAACAACTTGAACTGCTTTGGGTCCAGGGTTTGAAGACTGAATGTGACTAGTGTGAAGTTTGTGAATCATGTATGATTACTGGGTGGGGGAGGTCTCATTTACATTTGTACTCAACTCAAGGAGTAGGATTGCCAAGCAGTGAGGATAAGGCTTGTATACAGGGTATTTCATCATTGCTAGTATTTGTTTATTGCACAGGACTCCTACTCAGTGTTGTGTAGTAATAAAAAGCACTCCATGTTTTGGATATTCTATGTTTTAAATCTTGCTTAACCCATGGCTTTCAATTAAGAATTTATTATTGGAACCTTTAAAAACCATTAAATTCATCCTTTAGTGTCCTGTATAGTAAGGATAATAAGCCCATTGAAGATGTTAATCATTCCCACTGCTGTAGTAATGGCTCTTTTGGGTTGTTACCTGCAGCAATTATCCTGTTTCAAAAGTGCTGGCTTTCTCCCACACCTTCCTCCTTGCTGCTGCTTAGCTAGAAGGAAGTGTGTTTAGTACTATGTCACCCCACAAGAGAAACTAAAGAGCTTTTCAGGAGCAGTAATCTATCTTCTTCTTGTTTTGGCTTTTCCCCGGTTAGGGGTCGCCACAGCAGATCCTGTCCACTCATGATTGGCAGTGGAGTTTTTTTACGGTGTCTAGTTGCCAGCCAGGCACCCAACCTTCCACAGAAGGCACACACGCACTCATGCACTCGCACCTCGGGCCAATTTAGAGTGTCCAATCCACCTACAGCATGTCTTCTGGATGTGGGAGGAAACCAGAGCACCTGGAGGAAACCCACTTGACCACAGGGAGGACATGCAGACTCAGCACAGAAGGCACCCCAGCCAAGGATCGAACCAGGGAACCATATACAGCTTAATTTCTAGCATATAAATTCTAATTTGTGACTAAAAGTGGCATTTTTTGTATAATAAGAACTGTGGTACTTTTAAGTGTCTGTAGTTTCTTGTTAGGAAGTGTCTTACTAGCTTTAGAGATTTCTTTTTCTTGGGGCAGAAGCAATACACTTAAGTGTTAGTGCTTTACTTAAAGGGAGTGTTTAAAAGTACGGACATTGTTTCTGGTGCTCACTTGTGATAACTTACTTGAAGATTTGTTTACAGTTACGACAGTGCAAGGAAAGGACTAATATTCAGTCAAGGATTTCATGTACTGTTTGTGGGCCTACCTTTGTTTTAGGACTGTCTTGGTATCTGCTGTCTACAAACACTTTGATAACTTACCTTCAGATAGACTCTTTCCAGCACGGCTTCCAAGTAATTAGGCTTTTATTTGGTAACAACATGAATACTCACTCTGGTTATTCTCTCACTTTTCCTAAAAAGAAAAAAAATATTGGTAAAAGGGAGTCCTCGACAGTGACCATGGACTCAGTGCCTCAGCTGCTGGTTGGGGGATCCTGTAGAAGCCACTCATTGTTCTTTAGCTCTTTCTGTGGTCTGAGTTCCTGTAGTGTTGCTGCCTCTGCCATCGTGAACCAGAAGTCAGACATGTCCTCTGTGTCTGTTTCAGTATCTGATTAGGGCATGGGAAAAACATCTTCCTTTTTGGGTGTGAGAAATACTGTGGGAGATTCTTCTCAGGGTAGCTGGCTAAACAGACCTCTTGCCTGTGATAAAGAAACATTTGCCCAGTCTGTTCTCCTTCCAGATATACTTTAACTAGGAAAAACAAAAAATTAGGCATTTATCTTAGAATACCTTTTAAAGATGATGGTCTTTCCTTGGCTAGGAGTTCATTGCAAACAATTAATGCTGGAATTCACAAATGCCTAACTGAGCAGTATTGTGATGTCAAAAATCCTGAAGATTACCACTTTCTGACTTTTGATACAGAGTTCCCTTTCCTATATTTTCTCAAGGCCAAGACTTGGATTATGGGGAAAGCACGTATGCCCCATCTCCCTTGGAAGAGTTTTCTTTTTCTGAGTTTATTTCCAGGATGAATGGTGCATTTTGTGGGAATAAGTGGAGATTCCACCTGAAATAAGATACATTATGCGTTATTGCAAGTGGAGGTCGTGCAGTATTACTCCTGATGTTCTTTGTGTTTCACTATTGCAGTCATCGCACATTGGTCATCTGCCTAAAGGTAGCCCTCAGTCGGCCCGAATACCAGAGTCTTAGGATTTCTGTATCGGATGCTGTTGCTTCTTCTGTGATGTCAGGTCATTAGGGGTATAAAACAGGCAGAGCCCGGCACCATTACATCAGTCTTTCTTGCCAAGAAGGACCCTGAAGCAGAAGCAGTTCGCAAGTGCCAGTCGGCCGCTATCTGAAATTTTCATTTTCGAGTTTGTAATCCTGATGTCTTCTAAAGCAAAGTACCCCGCTGGGGATCCTTTTTTCTTGCTGTAACCGATGTCAGAAAATTAACAATTGTCTTGCCTGTGGAAAGCAAATACCTCAGAGATTTTCCTTCTTACTGCGTCACCTGTTTAGGCCCAGACCACGACATTCCCCGCTGTCTGTTCTGTGCCTTGTTTAACGCCCAAACCATTTGTCGTCGGGCTATCTTTGTTGCTAAATTCTTTCGTGCTAGTTCTCCATATTCCGAAATGGCTTCGATAAGCCATCAGACTACCGATTTGCTGAAAAAAAGTAAAGATAAAGACAGAGATGGACCGCATAGGTCCAAAACTGCCGATGATGCTTTCATTAAGCTAGTCGCCAGTCCGCCGGTACTCGGTGAGGTGCCTTTGCAGGCCCTGTTGCCCGCTTCTACAGATTGCGGGCCTCTGCTGAGACCCATTCAGAGTCTGCTATGCAGCTGGATGCTTAGACTATGGAACTTGAGGATGTCTCTACCTTGGATGGATTCGGAGCTGCTGTGCAGGCACTGGCTTTTGAGGGTATATTCCGACCTACCGATGTTCAAATTAAACTGACAACTTCATTTTTAGCTAAAACTACCGAGATTCTGAGGCCCAGAGTACGCGCTACGCCTAGAAAACAGATGACCAAAGCTCATGCTCAAGCTCCCATGCCACAAAAACAAATGCTTAGAATGGCTGAAGACCTTATTACCCTAATTAGGGGAAACCAGCTCTTCCCTGCTAAGAGACAAATATAAGTTTTATTCTGATTCTACAGCCCAGGAGTCCGCTGACTCTGACCCTTCTGATTATCAGGACATGGCCTTATCAACCTGAGGATTCAGATGCAGAGGAAGCCATTCCCTCTGCCTCCCCTCCAGAGGAATTTTCTTTTGGTGAAATCTTGCATACTTTAAGAGAGCATTTCCAAGACTACCCTCAGTCCAAAAAGAGACTCTGAGAATTTTTAGAGTTGCCTCAGCACAGGCTTCTAGCTATACCCCCTGTCCTGGATGTTGTAGACTATGTTTTTATGGAATCCAGTCTTACTCCAGATACTTACCCCTGGCCCCTAGGAAACCTGACCGGTACTACAGAGTACCTGATTCCCACAAATTTCACTTCAAGAATCCTACTGCGGCTCCAGAGACCATTTCCCAGGGACCTAAATGTATTAAGGCTACTACAGCCAAAAATCCTACCCCTTCAGACAGGGATTCCAGAGCTTTAGACCGATGGAGTAAGATGGTATATACCTCTGCAACTCTTGCCATCAGGGCATTGAATTGCCAGTTTCACATGATGTACCAACAACATATTGTGGAACTAATTAAACAAAAAATGGTGTTACTTCCAGATTGTGCAGAAAATAAAGATTTACAAGCGCTAATGCATTCTGCAAACCACGTAAGTAAGCAGTGTGGCTTTGATGCTGCAGTCACTGGGTCTGTACTGAGAAGGCATGCTTGGCTGAAGGAACAAACCTTGCCAGATCAGGTCAAATCCAAATTGCTAGACACTCCTTTAAATAAGGACTTTATTTGGCACCAAAGCAGAAGAGGGTCTTAAAAAGATGAAAGAAAAAGCTAAATCTATGCAAACTGTTAAAGAATTCTTACAAGTGCAACCACCTAGATTCAGTAGGCATTGGCCTTCTAAAAACTGGTTCTTTCCATCCCCTTCTCAGACCAAACCCAGGGGAAACGGGCCACCCAGACTACAGTCTCAGGGTATGCAGAGATCTAAACAATGGAGTGCCTCCCCCCTCAAAAACAACGAGTGCTAAGCTGCCCCCTTATGGAAAAAATTCACAATGGCTTTTCAGTTATCCTTCCCAGCCCTGCCCAATTATTTGTGCCCCTAGGAGGAAAAACTTACCCTTCATGCAAAAAACTGGATGTCCATTACTCTGGACAGATGGGCCCTAACATTGTATCCCAGGGGTACAGATTCTAATTCCATACACTGCCAACCCCAAGTAGGTTTCCAGGCCTTTCTCCAAATCAGTGTGCAGAGGCTGAAAAGCAAGTTCTTTCCCTGCTCAGTATCAGAGCTATTCAACCTGTTCTAGTAGAACAAAGGGGGCAGGGTTTCTACTCCAGACTTTTCCTTGTGCCCAGAAAAGAGGGCTCTTGGCACCCAATCCTGGATCTATCAACTCTCAACACCTTTCTGGTGGTCCCAAAATTCAAGATTCTTACCCTGCAACAGCTTCTCCCTGTGCTAGCCAAGGATGCCTGGTTAGTCACTCTAGACTAAAAGAAGCTTATCTGCACATCCCCATAGGGGAGTCATGCAGAAAATATCTATGCTTCAGGGCAGGCTCTATGCATTATCAGTTCTCTGCACTTCCCTTTGGCTTATCTACTGAACCCAGAGTATTCACAAAGTGCCTGGCTGCAGCATTTGCAGAGAAATATCCAAATTTTCCCATACATGGAAGACTGCCTGATTCAGGCAGACAGTCTCAGTCAACGAAAATAATTCACAACTGGTGCCTAGTCAAAAGATTGTATTCCTGGGAGCAAGCTTGGACACAACTTCCCAGATGGCATTTCTCACTTCAGAAAAACAGGTCTATCTGACAAACTACTTCAAACAAATGGCCACCAGAACCCAGCTATTTGCAAGAAAAATGCTGCAAGCCCTAGGGTTCATGGCCTCATGTATTCTACTAATTCCATATGTAAGACTGCATATGAGGGAACTTCAATGGTACTTAAGTCTTTGGTGCCAGCATTCTCAGGACCTGGAGACGGTCATTCCAATCATACCTTGTCTAAGGGCAGAGTTCCTTTGGTAGGCAGAAGCATGCAACCACAACAAGGGACTGCTTTTCACTCAACACCTCGTCACCCAAACCCTGACAACAGACTCATCAGACTATGCATTGGGGGACTCACATGGCAGGCAAATGCATTTGGGGCCACTGGAGCTCAGCCCAGATTCTCTTGCACATCAATCAAAAAGATGCTAGCTGTACAAAATGCTCTGACAGCCTTCAAATACCTAATCCTTCCAGGACAACTGTGTTTAAAAACAGACAACACCACAGTTATGTGGTACATAAACAAGCAGGTGGGAACTCATTCTTACCCACTCTGTAGGTTAGCCATGGCCCTGTGGAACACAGCTTTGAGCAACCAAGTGCATATACAAGCTCAATTCCTGCCAGGCAATCAAAATTCACTGGCAGACTACTTGAGCAGAAATCTCCTAGAACACACGAGTGGAAATTGGTGCCCAACACCTTCAACCTTCTGATCCAGAGGTGGTGGACACTGGAGGTGGACCCGTTTGCCTCCCACAAGAACCACCAGTTGTGCAAATTCTGCACCAGGAACCCTTACAGCAGGGCCTTGGAAGATGGATGCCCTATCCTTTCAATGGGAAAACTTCTCAATTTATGCCTTTCCCCCTCTGCCCCTCCTTTCAAAAGTACTACTCAGGATAAAACAGGACCGAACAAAGGCAGTTCTTATTGCCCCAAACTGACCAAGCCAGCAGTGGTACCCACTCTTGCGGAGTCTGACAACAGTGTCACCCTGGCATCTTCACCAGACTCCTACCCTGCTGTCTCAGCAGGAGAGACAGATTTTGCATCCACAATTGCAATCCCCAAACCTTGCAGCCTGGCTTATCCCTCGAATACACCACCAGCAACCCTCAGCAAACAGATGCTGGATGCCATGCTTGAAGCCAGAAGGCCTAGTACTATGAAATCCTATGCTGTGAAGTGGAAAAAGATATTGTTCTTGGAACCAGTCTCAAGGGAAGGACACAGCAGTGCCCTCCTTAACTCTAATCCTGGATTACCTAGCAGAGCTACTCCAGAGGCCTGTCCTTCTCCGCCATTAAGATTCATGCCTCCGCCATCTTAGCTCATTATAATACTGAGCCACCTCTATTTTCTCACCCTCTCATCAAACAGTTCCTGAGAGGGGCTAACAACTTAAGGCCCCCTAGGAGAGCCCCCCCCGCCTGGGACCTTAACTTTGTACTGGAAAAGCTCATGCTTCCCCCTTTTGAACCTGCAGCTTCAGCAGAGTTAAAATTCCTCTCTCGGAAAACAGCCTTGCTTTTGGGTCTGTCAGAACATCTAAGTTTTAAAACTTTGAATGTTCTAATATTGACCCGTTTTGAGCGAACGTTAAAAATAGTGAAGCTGCAGAACACCGAATTCTTTCCTAGAGAAAGAATTTGGTTGGTTGGTTCTGTGGCTTTGCTATTTTCAGCACTGTGGTGGAAAGTTATGGGTCGGGTTCAGGTAAGTGTGCGATTGTGTGGTCGTTAGGGTTAGGGTGCAGGTTAGGTGAGTTAGGGTTAGGGTGCGGGTTAGGCGAGTTAGGGTTAGGGTGCAGGTTAGGCGGGTTAGGTGAGTTAGGGTTAGGGCGCGGGTTAGGTGAATTAGGGTTAGGGGCGGGTTAGGGCACTGGTTAGGTGAGTGTGCAATAGTGACTGACCTTAGGGTTAGGGTTTGGGTTAAAGGTAAGTGGATAGATAGTAGTGCGTGTACAGTTTAGTGTAGGGTTAGTTGTAGGGATTATAAGTTTATGTATGTGGATTGATGTATTTTAGGTGTGCTTGTGTTGTGTGTATGTGTTTCGGAATAGTGAATTTTTTCCCAAGGGAAAACTTCGCTATTCTGAATATTCGATATTATGTTGTTTAGATATTTTTGGTTCGATGAAATAGCGTTTGCAATTTTCATCTTTCGATAGCGTGATATAAACACTTGCTTTTCACCATAACTTCAGCAAGAAGAGTGTCTGAGTTACCGGCACTAATGGCTGTGGAATCTTTCATTAGTTTCCATGCTGACAGGGTTTCCCTCAGGACTAACCCATCCTTTATGCCCAAGGTGGTGTCCAGTGTGGCTCTAAGCCAATCCATCCATTTGCCAACCTTTTCCCTAATCCTCAGAATAAAGGGGAAAGGATCCTGCACTCCTTGGACATGCACAGACAGCTCAGGTTACCTTGACAGGACTAAACCTTTCAGAAAATATGACCAGCTGCTAGTCAGCTTTGCTACAGGGGCAGAGGGTAAGGATGTTTCAAAGCAAACTATTGCCAGATGGATAGCACACTGCATCCATTTCTGCTACAAGCACCATGGAAAACCTACCCCACAAGGTATCAGACCACATTCCACTAGGGCTACTTTCCACCTCTACAGCATTTTTTTAGGGGAGTCCCTACCAGGGTCATTCTGGAAGCTGCAACCTGGAGTTCTGTACACACCTTCACCAAACATTACCACTTACCGATCTTTTCTAAATCCAGAGCTGGATTTGCTACAGCAGTCTTGCAAGGCCTACTAGCCAGCCCTAACACTTCCTGACTGCCTCCACCCTTCCTCAGCTTTGGGAATCAACCCAAGTGTGATGACTGCAACAGTGAAACATGAAGAACATAGTACAGTTGTGTACACTTATCATAAACGTAGATTTTCAAGTGTAATCACTGTTGCAGTCCTGGTTTCCCTCCCACTAGCCCCCTGGCTTTCTCTGTCTTTCTACCTCTCCCGTCTATGGCCATTCCTAATGGCTTTGATATTTAATTTTTACTGTTGGTATTCCCCACCATATACTAGCTTCCTATTTGGGGCAAGAAAAACTGATGTAATGGGCCGACTGCCTGTTTTATACCCCTGATGTCCTGGAAGAAGCAATGGCATCCGCAGAAATCCTAAGACTCTGGTATTCGGGCCGACTGACTGCTACCTGCAGGCAGATAACCCAAATGTGATGTCTGCAACAGTGAATACACTCTAACATCTACATTTATGGTAAGTGTACACAACTGTACTTTCTTCCTATTTTGCCAGACTTGTAGGAGGCCTTAATGCTGCCTGCAGTTATCCTGTTTTCTACTCTAAAAGGGCAGATAGACTTTATAGAGTTTTCCAGACCAGCATTCTTTTTACTCATCTTCACTCTGATCTTGCAGTCATTTCTGCTTTAATGGCAGCTGGCAATAAGCCTTTGGTTAATCCTAATCTCCCTGCAAGGGACAAAAAAGGGTAAGGTGTTATATAGATTTTGGAAGACTGTTTCCTTTTGAACCACTTGGGCTTTTAGAATTCTCGATTACAAGGGCCATGTCTTAGTTTGTCACAGTGTGCTGATACTTTAAGGGAATACTGTACAAATCTGCCTTCAGAGAATAAATCCTTTCTGGATCTCATTATTTGTAGTACTCATCAGGCCACTAAACATGCCGTAAAGTGTGTGTATGACTGTGCAGATCCTATATCTAGGGCCACTGCTACTATGTTAAGGAGGTATGCTTGTGTTTGTAATGAAAGGTTCTTAGATGAAGCCAAGTCTGAGATTTTGTACTCTTAAGATAAAGTAGTTGTGTTTGGTTCTTTTGCTACTCCGGTCCACAAACACTATGATGAAAGGAGGACATTTAGTTCATGAAGTTAAGAAACTTCTGAGATCCACCATTATAATTCAGGTCGTTCCTCTACTCCTTTAACTATATACGGAGTCATTGCATATGGCAAAAGTTAATTAACACGTTTAGAACGACTATACCTGCATTCATCCCCCCTTCCCCTCTGCTCCTGCCACTGGATTTCTAATTTGTCCCAGATATAAGACCTCAAATCTTTCTCTTTGCAATCACATGGTATTCCAGCAATCACATGGTATTCCAGCAAGTAATAAATGTGTTGCCTTTAGGCCACTGAAGCAAAAGCATTTATTTCAGAATGTTGCTTATACCAAAGAATGAACTTGCCTAGAGCTAAGTTCTAGATCATTTCTTTCCCTTATTCTCTGTTTTTGGGTCCCACTGTTAGTTGTTCTTTTTACTCTCTGTGAACATGAATAACAGTCTAGCACCCTGGAATAGCCCTTTGTTGACTTCCAGGCATTTTCATGTTTCTCTATTTAGAGAATATCTGGTGTTGTCATCTTTATTAATTCATTAGCCTCTGTGTTTCTGTTGCGACCCTCAGAACTGACCGGCTGCTGTAGTAGGGAAAGATTCCAAGCTCAAGCTCCTCCCTTCTACCCATAATTCCCCATTCATCCGGATTACCTCAGATCTCATTTGCCACTCAGAGTAACAGCAAGGATGTTCATAGTGTTTTACTGTTGCAGTCCTTACAAAATCGGTTATCCGGCTCCTGGTAGCCCACAGTCGGCCAGAATACCAAAGTCCTTTGTTTATGATGTCGGTTGCCTTTGGTTCAAGCCTGACGTCGGGTACAAAGGAAGTCAGCCGACGCCATTTCCTCAGTCTTTTTTGCCACAGTGCCCGAAGCAGAAGCATTTTGCATGAGTGCCGGTCGGCCGAGTACCTTCTTATTGTATTCAGATTGTTTAAGTTGAAGATATCCTCAGATAAGTACCCCATTGGGGACCCTCTTTTCTTGCTTTGAGTGTCAGAGAAGGTTAATACCTGTCTTGCCTGTGAAAAACTGATTCCACACCGTGATTTTCACTCCTGTTGTATCACTTGTTTGGGCCCTGAGCATGACGTCCCTAATTGTGTTCTCTGTGCTTCTTTCAACCTGTGTACCATTCGCCGTAGGGCTAGGATCTTGTTTAAGCATTTTATAGTTTGGCCTAAGTTTGGTATGGCGTCTTCGGGTTTCCCGATTTCAGATATTCCTACGAAGCGCAAGGATAAGGACCGTGACCGGCTTAGGGTCAAATTAACTGACTATGTTTCTGTTAAGTTGGTTGTCGGCCCAGCGGTAGTCAGTGAGGTGCTTCCATTGCCCCTGCAGTCTGTGGATGTTAAGCAACAGGTGTCTGCGGAGACCTTTTCAGAGTCCTCCATAATGCAGGATTCCACTTTGTCTTCAGACTCTCCACCAGTCACCACCTCTGATGGATCCGGAGCTGCTAAGCAGGCGCCGGCTTCTGAGGCCTCTTTTCTCCGACCAGAGACCAGATCCAGACCAGCGACCTCGGTTCAGACTTATGTAGTGGCTAGGCCTCCTGAGTCCCTCCGACTTTCTAGTAGGCCGTCCAGCCAAAAATCTACTCCAAAGCAAGCATAAGCCTCCCCTCAAATGCTTCCTTCTCAGATGATTGATTGCTAGTGATCTTTTGACCCTTATCAGGGGCTCTCTGCCACCTCCTCCTAAGAGGGCTAGGGAATTGTCCCCAGAAATTTTGTCTGACTCAGACTCTGAGGTTTCCAGCACCTTTGCTGATGAAGAGGGAAACTCTCAGCTTTTTTCTGGGTTTGAGGATTCTGATGCAGAATACTCCATCCCTTCTACCTCCCCTCCAGAAGATTTTTCTTTTGGAGATGCTCTGAATACTCCTAGGCAGCATTTCAAATGGGAAAGTCAGGACTATGCTCAGTCTAAGAAATTAATTGGGGAATTCTTGGATTTGCCGCAGCATAAGACTTTGGCTATCCCTCCAGTTTTGGAAGTTGATGTTTTCATGGAGAATTCTTTGACTCCTAATTCTGTTCCTCCTACTCCCAGAAAGCCTGACGGGTATTAGAGTTCCCGATTCTCATTGGTTCCCTTTCAGGAATCCTACTGCTGATTCAGCTATAATTTCTCAGGGCCCTAAAGGTGTTAAAGCCATGGTTGCTAAAAATCCTGTTCCTTCTGACAGGGAATCTAGGGCCTTGGATAGATGGGGTAAAAAGGTTTATACTCCTTCCTCCCTGGCTATTAGGTCTGTTAATTCTATTTCATATGCTTAAGTGTCAGCAGCATACTTTGGAGGCCATTAAGGCTTAAAATTGCTGGTGTTCCTTCCCTGATGGAGAGTAAAAACATTCAAGATTTATTGATTTCTGCCACTCTTGTCACTAAACATTCTCTATATTGTGGTTTTGACACTTTGGACGCTTCTTGCAGGGCTGCGGCCACTGGTTCTGTTATTAGAAGACTTGCGTGGCTCAGGGAACAGCCCCATTCTGAACCTGTCAAATCTAAGTTACTGAAAGTGCCCTTGCACAAGGACAATGTTTTTGGTAGCAAAGCAGAAGAGGTGTTGAAAATGTTGGAGGATAAGGCTAAATCTATTTAAACTGTTAAGGATTTTCTGCAAGTTCAGCCTCCTCGTTTTAGTAGGCATTACCCTTCTAAGAATTGGACTTTTCCTGACCCTAGTAAACAGGATCGCACTAGGCCTAGGGGGTACAGGTCTTCCAGGGGACAGACTTCCACCCCTTTAAAGGCTAAGCACTGGCAGGCTTCTTCAAAATCGGGGAGTTCTAAGCGGCCTTCCCCTGCTTGCTTCTGTGGGCCCAGGGTTCCTTTGTGGGGATGGTTAGCCATTTTTGCAGATGTCTGGCACACTATTACGGATGACAAATGGGTGCTCAAAATAGTATCCCAAGGCTACAAGTTCTCCTTTCACACCTTCCCGGTCCTCCAAGGATACCCAGATATCCCCCAAATCAAAGGGCAGAAGCAGAAAAACAATTTTCTTCTTTACTAAACCTGGGAGCAATAGAGCCAATTCCTGCACTACAGATAGGCCTGGGTTTCTACTCAAGACTTTTCCTGGTTCCCAAAAAAAGGGAGCACCTGGCACCCTATTCTGTATTTGTTCATTCTAAACACTTTTCTGGTGATTTCCAAGTTCAGAATGTTCACTGTTCAGCAGTTGCTGCCAATGCTGGCCAAGGATTCTTGGCTGGTGACTTTGGATCTCAAAGAAGCTTACCTGCACATCCCAACAAGGGAAAGCTGCAGGCAGTTCCTTCGCTTCAAGGTGGGGGAACAGGTACTTCCAATTCTCTGCAAAGCCCTTTGTCTTATCTACTTGCTCCCAGCGTTTTTACAAAATGCCTGGCTCCGGTAATTGCCTTTTGCAGGCAAATAAACTTTCAAATTTGCCATTACTTGGACAATTGTCTTATTCATGCAAACTCTCCAGAGCAACTTATAAAGGATTTGGACTTGGTAAAGAACCTTCTCACCTCTTTGGGCTACACCATCAACAAAAAGAAGTCAAAATTGGTACCCACCAAGGAGATTGCATTCCTGGAAGCGTATCTGAACACAGCCACCCAGATGGTATCCCTCCCTCAAGAGAAACAAATGGATCTTTGGAATTACTTCAAGAATTTGGCAAGCATGACCCAGCTCTCTGCAAGGCAATTTCTGCAAGCCCTGGAATTCATGGCTTCATGTATTCTTATGATTCCATATGCTAGTCTGCATATGAGGAAAATACAATGGTACCTCAAAAACCTTTGGTGTCAACACAATCGGGATTTAGACTTGATTCTTCCTCTGATTCTCTGCCTGCAGATGGAGTTCCTTTGGTGGGCGACGGCCTGTGCACAGAACAAAGGCCTGCCTTTCTGTCCATCTCCTGCCAGCCAGACTTTCACCACAGATGCCTTGGACTATGCTTGGGGAGCACATCTAGAGGGCAGATGCATTCCAGGGGACTTAGAGTGATCAACAAGTTTGTTTGCACATAAACCTGAAGGAATTGATGGCAGTCCAGCAGGCCTGGATGGCTTTCATGCATCTTCTCTCTCCTGGTACTCATCTAGTCAAGACCGACAACACCACAATCAGGTGGTACATCACCAAGCAGGGAGGGGCTCACTCTTACCGCCTGTGCAGACAAAGCATGATACTGTGGTCCATGGCAGCTTCCATGGGCATTCATCTGATAGCTCAGTTTCTTCCAGGAAGGCTCAACACCTTGGCAGACCAGCTGAGCAGGCAGGTCCTGGATCCTCTCAAGTGGCAACTAAGCAAGACCATCTTCTATCTCATCATTCAGCGTTGGGGCACCCCCCAGGTGGATCTCTTCATATCTCCGACCAACCACCTTCTTCCAACCCTTTGCTACAGGGATCATCATGACAAAGCTTGGAAACCGGATGCTCTGTCCTTCCCCTGGACACGGCTATCTATCTATGCATTCCCTCCTCTGCCTCTTCTTCCCAGAGTGCTGTTAAAGATAAGGGACGAAAAACCAAGGGCCATCATCATAACTCCAGTGTGTCCCAGGCAACATTGGTATCCACTTCTTCGCTTTCTCTCCCAGTCTCAGCCTTGGCATCTTCCCCTGATACCAGATCTGTTGGTTCAAGAGAGGGGAAAACTTCTGCATCCTCACCTTCAGACTCTGCATTTGGCAGCCTGGCTCATAATTTAAACCTTTCCCACCAGGTAGTTGAGGTCCTTTGTGAGGCCAGAAGGCCTAGCACTATAAAATCTTACGCAGGTAAGTGGAAAAGATTCTCCATTTGGATGCGGACTAGAAGCGAAGACCCTTCTTGGCCTACTCTTCCTCTTATTCTTGACTATCTGGCAGGCTTGCTTAGTGGTGGACTTTCCTTTTCTTCTATCAAGATTCATGCTTCAGCTATTTCTGCTCATTGTATCTTTGAGCAGCCCTTTTTCTCTCATCCCTTGATGAAACAGTTCCTCAGTGGAGCTATCAATTTAAAGCCTCCCAGAAGGGCACCTACTCTTGCTTGGTATCTTAATTTTGTACTTTAGATACTTACTCTGCCTCCCTTTGAACCAGCTGCCTTAGCAGATTTGAAGTTTCTCTCCTGGAAAACTGCCTTTCTCTTGGCCATTACTTCAGCTAGAAGAGTGTCTGAGCTGCAGGCCTTAATGGCAGTAGAGCTTTTTATCACCTTCCATGTGGATTGAGTTTCTCTTCGAACTAATCCCTCTTATGCCTAAGGTGGTTTCTAGCCTGACTCTTAACCAGTCTGTCCACCTGCCTACCTTCTTTCCTAATCCTCAGAATAGAGGAAAAGGTTACTGCATTCCCTGGATGTGCATATGCACACGTAGACTTTTCCTGGACAGGACTAAAGCTTTTCGAAAGTCAGATTAGTTGTTGGTCAGTTTTGCTTCTGGAGCTCGGGGCAAAGCTATTTCCAAACAGACTATTTCTAAGTGGATTGATCATTGTGTTCACTTTTGTTACTTACAGCATGGCAAGGTTCCTCCACAGAGTATTAGGACCCATTCTACTGGAGCAACCTCTACCTCAGCAGCTTTTTTTAAGAGGTGTACCTACTACGGACATCCTGGAATCAGCTACCTGGACTTCTGTCCACACTTTCACTAAACATTACAATTTACCCTTGTTTTCTAAGTCCAGGGCTGGTTTTCCCCCTGCAGTGTTGCAGGGCATCCTTACCAACCCTTAAACAGTGGGTGTTCCTCCTTCCTTTTTTTTTTTTCCTGGGCTTTGGGAATCAACCCATTTTGTAAGGACTGCAACAGTGAAACACAATGAACATAGTACAGTTGTGTACACTTACCATAAATGTAGATGTTTGAGTGTATTCACTGTTGCAGTCCTGCCCCCTCCCCCCTTCCAACCCCCTTTTTTTCCTAGGGCACAGACTGGATTTTTCTTTTCCTGGTCTAACCTTTTTTGGGGGCTCCTGACAGTTAAGGCAAGAAAAACTGAGGAAATGGCATCGGCTGCCTTCCTTTGTACATGACGTCCTGACAGCAGGCTTGAACCAAAGGCAGCCGATGGCATATACCAAGGACTTTGGTATTCTGTCCGACTGTGGGCTACCGGGAGACGGATAACCCATTTTGTAAGGACTGCAACATTTAATACACTCTAACATCTAGATTTATGGTAGGTGTACACAACTGTACTTTCTAGTGGTCCTGAGCTCCTCTGCGGGTTTAGTGGATTTCATCCTGTAAGTTAATTTTTTTTTTTCTATTTCAGCCTCTGCCTTCTTAGTCCCTCCTTTTCTTTTAGTAGTTTAAAAAAAAAAAAAAAAAAAAAAAAAAAAAAATAATTTAGAAACATTTTTTTCCCTTACTGGGGTTTCTCTGCGACATAGCCTTTCCTTTTCCTCTCTACCTTTCAGTGAGCGATCACAAGAAGTGCACTACCTGTGGACACATGATCCCATCTGACCACAGGGAGTGCATTTACTGCCTGGGGCCTTCTAATTTGGATAGCAACCGTGAAGTTTGCAAAATTTTTCTCCCCGGGGCCCTGGCAAATAGAAAGAGCAAGCTTATTTTAAAAGGTTTGCACCCTCCTTCCTCCACCACTATCCCTTCAATGTAAGGGGCTTAACTACACTTTAACTCTTCTAAAGAGGGCCAGGAGAGCAGGAAACGTTACCCTGTGAGGTCCTCTTTGGAGCCGCCTAAAAAGACGCCAAGGCCTCCAGGTCTGTCTTCCACCTCACCTCTCTCTCTCGTGTGCTGCTTTGGGGCTGAGCTGATTGGATCAGAGGTCCCCACATCGTGCCTTGATTGCTGCTCGGGGCTGACTAGCTCCACTCAAAAATCCCCTTCTCCGAGGAAATCTTCCAGGCTTCCCTCTTCCACATCCTCCAGATCATCGCAAAGCTTCTCTGAGAAAGACGTGGGCAGACTGAGGCAATTTCCTCGAGGCTCATATCCAGATGAGTGTTTCGTCTACTCTGTCCCCTTCTGGATACGTGAGGCTTTTCTTTTCGCCAAGTGGCTCCTTCTCCGATCCGAGTCTTTGTTTCAGAGTCTTCGGTTCTGATCTAAGTGTTTCACTGTTGCAATCATTGCATTTGGGTTAACTGCTTGCAGTAGCCCTCAGTTCGCCTGATTAACAAAGTCTTGGGTCCTGCGTCCGCTGCTGTCCCTTCTTCCATGACGTCTGGTTGTCAGGGGCATAAAGCATGCAGCCGACGCCATAGTCTTTATTGCTGTGTGGTGCCCGAAGCAGAAGCAGTTCGCAAGTTCCTGTTGGCCTGAAAATTTCATTTTAGAGTTTCAGAACCGAAGTCTTTAACTAAAGCTAAGTACCCCATTGGGGAAGCTTTTTCTTGCTCCTTCCGATGTCAGTAACAGTTAATAATTGCATTACTTGTGGAAAGCAAATACCTTACAAAGATTTTCATTCGTACTGTATTCCTTGCCTAGGCCCTGACCACGACGTACCTTGCTGTCGGTTTTGTCCTTTATTTAATCAGCGCACTATCCGTCGTCTGTATATTTTCACCTATAAATATTTCGCTTCTCTGTTTAATTATCCAGAAGTGTCATCAGTTAACCATCCGACTACTGGGATTCCGAACAAATGCAAAGATAAAGACAGGCCATCGAGGTCCAAAGCTGCTGATGACGCTTCTCCTAAGCCAAGTCGCCAGTTTGCCGGTACTCAGTGAGGTGCTTTTACAGACCCTGATACGCGCTACTTCTGACCTGCAGGCCTCTGAGACCCATTCGGAGTCGTATGCCACGAGATGCTTCAACTGTGGAACATGCAGATGTCTCTACCTTGCATGGGTCCGGAGCCGCTGTGCAGGCACCGGCTTCTGAGGGTGTGTTCAGGCCTACGAACTTGCATATTAAACCAACACCTCCTTCTTCATGTAGGCCAAATGCTCGAACCATGCCTAAGAAACTGACGCCCAGGCAGCATGCTCAGACCTCTATGCCTAAAAACAAATGATAAGAATGGCTTAAGATCTTATAACTCTAACCAGGGGAAGCTACCCCCCCCCCCCCCTTTCTAAGAGACCTAGGACTGAAGTTGTTTATGAATCTTCTGACCAGGATTCTTATTTTTCTGATTCTTCTGATGATGTGGATTTGTCCTTATCTACTTATGAGGATTCTGATGCAGAGGACTCTATTCCCTCTGCTTCCCCTCCAGAGGATTTTTCTTTTGGTGAGACCTTACATACTTTAAGGGAGCATTTCCACTGGGAAAGCCAGGATTTTTCTGATTCAAAAAAGAGGCTTAGGGATTTCTTACTCCTGCCTCAGCATAGGCATTTAGCTATACCTCCTGTACTGGACATTGTTTATGATGCCTTTTGGTCCCTGATTCTTTGCCTCCTGCTCCCAGAAAACCTGATTGATATTACAGGGTTCCTGATTCACACAAGTTCATTGTGGATCCAGAGACTATTTCACAGGGACCCAAGGGCATTAAGGCTTCTACTGCTAAAAATCCTACCCATCTGATAGAGACTCCAGAGTGCTGGATAGATAGGGTAAGAAGGTTTACACGTATGCAGCCTTGGCCATTAGGGCTTTAAACTGTCAGTTTCGTATGTTTAAAGTATCAACATAATTTTATTGGATTGCTTAAACAGAACATTATGTTGATTCCTGACTGTGCAGAAAATTAAGAATTACAGGATTTAATGCATTCTGCTGAACAGGTTGGAAAACATACTTTGCAATGTGGATTTGATTCATTAGAGGCCTCTTGCAGGGCTGCTGTTACTGGATCTGTGCTCAGAAGGCATATTAAAGCTAAATTGTTGGATGCTCCCTTAAATCAGGACTGCCTGTTTGGCAACAAGGCTGAGGAAGTTCTTAAAAAGATGGAAGATAAAGTTAAATTTATGCAAAAAAGATTTCTTACAAGTTCAGCCTCCTAGATTTAGTAGACACTGACCCTCCAAAAATTAGTCCTTTCCAGCCACTTCCAGGTCTTCTCAAGCCAAACCCAGACACAGCAGAAACCCCAGGTTTCAGTCCCAAGGGGCACACAAGACTAAGAAGTGGGGGGTTTCCAAAATCTGGGAGGAGTAAGACTCCCCCCTATGGAAAACTATATCAATGACTTTCTTTTAAAGCTTCCAAGCACTTCCCAACTGAATGCTCCTTTAGGTGGAAAGATTGGTCTGCAGGGCAAAAACTGGGAACTCGTTACCCAGGAAAAATGGATTTTAAATGTAGTGTCCCAAGGATACAGATTTCATGTCCACACGTTACCAACACTAAGCAGGTGTCCAGATCTACCCCCAAATCAGTGGGCAGAGGCCCAAAATCAAGTACTCTCTCTCTTAAACTTGGGGGCTATTCACTTGGTACCAGAAGAGGAAAAGGGACAAGGTTTCTATTCGAGACTTTTCCTGGTACCCAGAAAAGGGCAATACATGGTGTCCTGTCTTGGACCTTTCCACTCTAAACACCTTTCTGGTGATTCCAAAATTCAAGATGTGGACTCTTCACCAGCTGCTTCCTATGCTAGGCAAAGATGCATGGTTGGCAACACTAGACTTTAAAGAGGCATACCTGCACATCCCTATCAGGGATTCTTGCAGAAGATACCTATGCTTCAAAGCAGGCTACATGCGCCTTCAGTTCTCTGCACTGCCCTTTGGCTTATCTACTGTGCCCAGGGTATTCACAAAGTGCCTAGCTCCAGTCATTGCATTTTGCAGGCAAATAAATATTCATATATACCCATACCTGGACGATTGTCTAATTCAGGCAGAAAGCCAGGACATTCTTTTGAATCATCTGACCTTTGTTCAAAGGGTACTGACTTGTCTGGGGTTCACCATAAACGAAAAGAAATCACACCTGGTACCCTTATATTCCTGGGAGCAAGCTTGATTACAACTTCCCAGATGGCTTTCCTCACGTCATATTAATGGATTCGTTTGACAACCTACTTCAAACAAGTGGCCGCAAAAACCCAGCTATCTGCAGGGCAAATACTGCAAGCCTTGGGGTTCATGGCTTCCTGCATTCTTCTAATTCCATATGCAAAGCTGCATATGACGAAACTACAATGGTATCTCAAAAGCCTATGGTTTCAACATTCACAGGATCTAGAAGCAAGGATTCCTATCATACCTTGGCTACGCCTAGAGTTCCTTTGATGGACAGAGGCCTGCCACCAAAACAGAGGACTACCATTCACATTACCCCCTGCTGCCCAAATCTTAACAGACGCATCAGACTATGCATGGGGGGCTCACCTGGCAGGGATGTGCATTCAGGGCAAATGGAACCCAAGTCAAATGCACCTGCACATCAATCAAAAGGAAATGTTAGCTGTACAGAATGCTCTGACAGCCTTCAAGGACCACGTTCTTCCAGGACAACTAATGGTAAAGATGGACAACACCATTGTCATGTGGTACATAAACAGCAAGGGGGTACACATTCTTACCCCTTCTGCAGACCAGCCATGGCATTGTGGAACACAGCCTTGAGCTACCAAGTGAATCTACAAGCTCAATTCCTGCCAGGAAAACTAAATACTCTGGCAGATGGACTAAGCAGAAACCTCATGGATCCACACAAGTTGAAACTGGAACCAAGGATTTTCAACATGTTGACAAGCAAATAGGGGTGCCCAGATATAGACTGGTTTGCCTCCCCCCAGAACCATCAACTGGACAAATTTTGCACAAGGATTCCCCACAAGCTAGCTTGGAAAGTGGATGCTCTATCCTGCAGCTGGAAAAAAAATATCAGTTTATGCCTTTCCACCTCTGCCTCTGCTCTCCAAGGTACTACTAAAAATCAAGCGGGACAAGCCAAGGACGATTTTAATTGCACCAGACTGGCCTCGCCAACACTGGTACCCACTCTTGCGCAGTGTGTCACACTTGGCTTCATGGCACCTGCCTTAGACTCCTTTCCTGTTTTCTCATTCGGAGAACCAAATTCTGCACCCTCAGCTGCAAACCCTGAACCTAGCAGACTGGTTAATTACCTAATCCCTCCTTTACCATCCCTCAGTAAATCAGTGATTGATATCATTTTAGAGGCAAGGAGGCCTGGTACTAGAAAATCTTGTGCTGCAAAATGGGAAAGATTTTGTGCCTCGAACCAGTCTCAAGGAATGAACGCAACAGTGCCCAATTTACCTCCGATTCTACAATACTTGACTGAGATGCTTCATAAGGGCTTGTCCTTTTCCTCCTCCAAAATTCATGTCTCAGCCATTTCAGCTCATTTTAGCACAGAGCCTCCCCTCTTTTCTCGCCCACTGCTCAAGCAGTTCCTCAGAGTGGCCAGAAATTTAAGGCCACCCAGGAGAGATCCAACCCCAGCCTGGGATCTTAACTTTGTTTTGGAGAAACTCACTCTTCCTCCTTTCGAGCCAGCTGCTACTGCAGATTTAAAATTTCTTTCCTGGAAAACAGCTTTCCTTTTAGCAATCACTTCTGCAAGAAGGGTATCTGAATTACAGGCCCTTATGGCAGTGGAACCTTTCATCATCTTTCATGCAGACAGGGTGTCCCTCAGAAGCAATCCCTCCTTCATGCCCAAGGTGGTATCCAGTGTGGTTTTAATCAGTCCATTCATTTGCCTACCTTCTTTCCTAACCCACAGAACAAAGGGGAATGGATACTGCACTCTTTAGATGTGCACAGACAGCTTAGATTCTACTTGGACAGGACTAAACCTCAAAGGAAATCTGAACTGCTTGTGGCATTTGCTGCAGGGACAGAGGGGAAAGCTATTTCAAAACAAACCATTTCACAATGGATAGGCCACTGCATTAATTTCTGCTATAAGCACCATGGAAAACCTATCCCACAGGGTATCAGACCCCATTCATCCAGGGCTGCATCTACCTCTACAGCCTTTCTCAGGGGTGTCCCTACTAGGGACATCCTAGAAGCTGCTACCTGGAGTTCTGTACATACTTTCACCAACCAAGCCTTATCATTTGCCAATTTTCTCTATAAATGGTTTTGCCACTGCAGTCTTGCAGGGCTTTATAGCTGGTCCTAATTCTATTTAAATTCCTCCTCCCAACCTTAGCTTTGGGAATCTACCCAAATGTAATGACTGCAACAGTGAAACATGAAGAAAATAGTACAGTTGTGTACACTTACATTTGAACATCTACATTTATATTCACTGTTGCAGTCCTGGTTACCCTCCCTTCATAGGTTCATAGGTTCATACTAGGCTATCTGCCCTGGGGCAATTATAAGCCTAGCCCGATTCTATATGGCTTACGCCACCCCTTGATTTGAGTATACTGTGCCCTTTTTAAGGTTTAGTTTACTGTGCCTCTGTCTAATAGTGACATGGGAGTAATCCCTGGGACAAACCTATGATCCCCCATCCACCTGTTGAGATTCTTCTTGAAGAGATTCAGTGAGGTGCTCTGCCTCACATGAACTGGAATTCTATTCCAGAGTGAAGGGAGCCTCTGGGTTATGAACCTGTCCCTCCAGCAGGTTCTATTTATTTCTGTGCTGAGGTTCAAGTCCCTCGCAGTGGCTCTAAGGGATTTAGATTTACTGAGGTGGAGCATGTCCATTAATTCTGGATTTGACATATCTTTGTATGTCAGGCATAGATCCAAGTAGGCGGTATGCAACTGAGTAGAGCTGGAGTTTTTTTAACCGAGCAGCATATGGCATCTGTTTGAGACCCTTGATCCTCTTGGTGAGATACTTTTGGGGTCTTTCTAATTGCTGCAGGTGTCTGGTAAGGTACATCCCAAAAGGGGTATTGTATTCTATGATAGGCCTGATCAGGGATGAATAAAGGGGCACGATTACCTCTCTTGATCTAGATGTGAAACCCTTCGTGATGAGGTGGGCTATGTAGAAGGTCTTTCTAACCACTTTGGCAATGTGGTTTTCAAAGGAGAGATTGCCATCAACTTGGGTCCCCAGGTCCCTAATAACGTTCCCTGTACTTTAATGGGTTTCCGCCTATGTGGTTATTTGTGGGCACATTGTTTTTGCCAAAGGGTATGACTATACATTTTTTAGCATTTAGCTTTAAAACCATGGTGCTGGCACCAGTTATCTGTCTCCGAGACCTTTTTGAAGGATGTTTGTGTCAGCTGGAGAGTCGATTATGGCGCCCAGTTTGCAGTCGTCTGTGAATTTGGTGAACCATAGTCCTCCCACGTTTGCCTGTACCTCGGAAATGTATATACCGAACAAGAGTGGTCCCAGGACAGAACCCTGTGGGACGCCACTTGTGACCGGTTTTGAGTCCGACATGGCTCCAGCAGCTCTCTCTGTGGGTTCTGTCTTTGAGCCAGTTTGCAGCCCATCTTGTGACATAGGGGTTTATATTTAAGCTGGATAGCTTATCTATGATGCCCGAGTGGGGTATTGTGTCAAATGCCTTTGCAAGGTCCAGATAGGCTGTGTGGACTACCTTCCCTTAATCTATGGCTTTGGTGACTGTTTTGAAGAAGTCAACCAGGTTCAAAAGGCAGGATCTGCCCTTGACAAAGCCGAACTGGGTAGGATTTAGTGTCTGTATGTCCCCAATGTCTTTGTTTGAGCTCCATGATGATCCCCTCCATAGCCTTGCAGACTAAGCTAGTCAGGCTTATGGGCTGATAGTTTCCAGGGTCCGTAGAGGCTCCACCTTTGTGGAGTGGGACCACTGTTGCTGTACGCCATTCTGTGGTCACATATCCTGTAGTGAGGCTGAGATTGTATAGCTGTTTTATTTGAGGGATTAGTTCCTCTTGGAGTTCATGTAGGACGCAACCTGGGACGCCATCTGGTCCCATGGAAGTAGTGTTTTTTGCTTTGGAGAGGGCAGCCTTCACCTGAGCATCAGAGATGTTTGGGAGGCAGCCCTCTGCCGGGATAGATACTTGCTCTTTTGGGGGGGGGGGGGGAGAAGTTTGCACTGAACCTGTCTGCCAGGATATTGGCGATGTCTGTGGATTCAGTGTATTTTTTGTTGTTTAGAATTAACTCAGAACAAGCCTGGGAGTTGCATCCCAGGTTCCTAACATAACTGAAAAAAGCCTTATGATTGTCTTTGGTGTCCTGTGCAATTTTTCTCTCTAAGCTGGCCTTGGAGGATTTTATGAGGGATCGTAATTATTTGCTAGTACTGATCCCTATTAGGGATTTTGCTCTATCATGTAGTAGCTTCCTCCTTCTGTTGTACAGTTTATTTATGGCAGGGTTCCACCAGACTGGACGCCTGCCTTTGGATGATTCGGTCTTGGTTTTGTTTGGGATAGCATGATCCATGCATTCCTGGAGATGTCCGTAGAATGCGTTTATATAGGATTCTGCAGTTTGGGCTGTAGTTTCCACTGGCCCTGGGGCCTTGAAGGATTCCACTTCGGTTTTGAGAAGTTTTTCACTGTGGTTTTCTGGATTGGGGGTGGGGGCGGGTCGGGATGTGGACATCCAGTGAAATTAATTTACGGTCTGATCTTACCAATGAGGGATATACTTCTGGTGTGGAGAATAGAGTCCCCATGTTGGTAATGATCAGGTCTAGTGTGTTGTCCCCTCTTGTGGGAGTGGTGACTAGTTGTTCCATAGCATTTGAGTTTATAATTTCCAGGAACCTTTGGGCTAAGGTGCTGGGGCTTGAGTTAGTGCTCCCAGTCAATGTTTGGGTAGTTGAAGTCGCCCAATATAATGGTGTTCGGAGAGATCTTCATATTCACCAATGTTTTCAGGAAAGCCGAGTGGGATTCCTGACTTTGAGAGGGTGGTCTGTAGGATGCTATAAACTGAAAAGCAGTCTTGCCCACTGTTAGTTGCACATGGATGGTCTCCGATACTTCGTGCAATGCCACTAACCTGGAGGTGTGGATATCCTTGATAAATATGGAAACTCCCCCTCCTTTTGTGGTTCGGTCTGGGTTTTAAATGGAAAAGCATGATATGAGGTATAGCCTGGTAGTGCTGGGGTGCACTCTGGAGCCTTGAACCAGGTTTCTGTCACTGCACAGATACCGATGTTCTCCATACTGAGGAGAGCTTCGAGTGCGTGCATCTTGAGGTTAAGACTTCAGCCCCCTTTCTTCTTTTGGCTATACCTCTACTCTCACTTACTATGCTCTAAAAGCTTTTTGGTGTATCTGCTTTTTTGTTGGAGGTATATCCTTGTATTTATATATTTAATTGCTTCCCATTAGGGGGGCACCTGACATCTGGGGCAAGAAAAACTGATGTAATGGCGTCGGCTGCATGCTTTATACCCCTGACGACCTGAAGTCATGGAAGAAGGGGCAGCAAGCAACGCAGGACCCAAGATTTTGTTAATCAGGACGACTGAGGGCTACTGCAAGCAGCTAACCCAAATGTAATGACTGCAACAGTGAATACACTCTACCATCTACATTTGTGGTAAGTGTACACAACTGTACTTTACTCCCGGGCTCTGGGGTGTCTGGGCTGACACGCTCTGCTCAGACTGTCTCGCAGCCATAGCCTCGATGTAGGGTTTGACTTCCACTCCAAAGTTTTTGGAGTGGTTTCTTCCTCTTGGGGCGTCAGCGTTTGATAGCTTGGCTCATCCTTCCCCTTCAGGGTGGGAGGATTGGAGGCTTGGGGAGGTGTCTGCTGCAGTAGTTTTGGCTCCGGTGTGGATACTACCTCGAGCTCGGAGTCCTTTGGCTTTTGAAGTGGTGATGATGGCCCTCTCCCATTCCAGGAGACCCTTGGCTCTCATGTCTTCAGAACCTATTTTACCCCTTCTGGATCAGTGCTTGAGGCCTGTAGTCTTCCTCATGGGCAACCAGCTCTGGAAGGTCTCCATACATTTCTGTCTGTGGAACCCGAAGGCTCTTCTGACACCTCCCTGCAACACCCCACTGAGGAGATTCCTCGGAAGAAACTGAGCAAGAGGAGGCCCATTGATTCCTCTGAGGAATCCATTACCAATGATACAGACTTCGAGGAAGGCAAAGGATCCCCAAGACTCCCACTGGAAGAAATCTCCTTTAGAGACATTTTAGAAATTCTCCATCATTGAAGTGGTTGGTCTGTCCGAAATCCATCTCCGGAGGAATCAGTACTGTTGGAGGCTTTCAGATCCGGTCCATCTACATCTTGGTTATCCCTTCCCCCCTGTGACCTACTCATTGAGTTGGCTGCTTCTAGGACATGGAAGGAACCAGATATGGTAGAGCCCATAACAAAATAAACAGGTAAAATCTTAAGTGCCCCCCCGGACAAGACCTTCTGGACCCAAGAGTATCCTAGTAGATGCCATGTTTATTGTGGCAGCCACCAAAAAGGCGCTAGGCCAGTAAAGCTCCTCTGTCCATCCCCTCAGTAGAGCATCTCGGGCTTTGGACAGATTTGGTAAGAATTTACTCCTCTTCCACGTTTAATTTGACAGTGTTAAACTGTTTATCCCATTTTACCAGACTACAGAGGGTCCTGGTCAAGGAACTCTCTAGCTCAGCCCTGGGGACCATGTCTGTTGCAGAACAGAATACCTTTTCCTCCAGATTGGCCACCCTTCAATCATTGTCTTAACACGTTCATGAGGCTCGTATCCCATGCAGCATAGGGTATCTCAGGGATGGCTGGATGTTCTTCGTGTTTCACTGTTGCAGTCATTACATTTGGGTAATCTGCTGGCAGGTTGCCCTCAGTTGGTCTGAATTCCAAAGTCTTGGGTCCTGCGTCGGTTGCTGTCTCCTCTTCCCTGACGTCAGGTCATCAAGGGTATAAAACATGCAGCCGACGCCATTTTCTTTAGTCTTTCTTGCCACATGGTGCCCGAAGCAGAAGCATTTTGCAAGTGCCGGTCGACCGACTACTGAAATATTCGCGTTGTTTCAGATCCGAAGTCTTCAGTAAAGCTAAATACCCCGTTGGGGAAAGTTTTTTCTTGCTTTTTACCAATGTCAGAAAAAGTTAATTGCATTACTTGTGGGAAGCAAATACCGCATAAGGATTTCCATTTATACTGTATTCCTTGCCTGGGCCCTGACCACAATGTGCCTGGCTGTCGGTTTTGTGCTAGATTTAACCAACGCACTATTAAGCATCAGTATATTTTTGCATCCAAGTATTTTGGAAACAGATTTTACTACCAAGAGATGTCGTCAGATAGCAATTCGACTACCGGAGTACATAAAAAAACGCAAAAAAAAGGACAGAGGCCGTAGAGATCCAAAACTGACGACGAAGCTTCTCCTAAGCCAGTCGCCAGTTCACCGGTACTCAGTGAGGTGTGCTTTCGCAGCCCCTGATACCTTCGTGTTGCAGGCCTCTGCCGACACCCACGTGGAGTTGGGCATGTCGCAAGATACTCAGGGTATTGGATCGACAGATGCATCTCCCTCAGATGGGTCCAGAGCTGCTGAGCAGGCACCAGCTTCTGAGGGTGTATTCAGACCTCAACATTTTTACATCAAACCGAAAGCTCCAAAAGCAAAGGCAAAGACACCTTCTAAAACTAAAAAAATGACACCTGAGCCACATGCACAGGCCTCTATGCATAAAAAACAGATGATCAAAATGGCTGAAGACCTTATTACCTTGATAAGGGGTTCCCATCCCCCTCCTGATAAGAGGCCTAGGCAAGACACTGACTATGAATCTTCAGATCAGGTTTCTGTTTCTTCTGATTCCTCTTCTTATCAGGAATTATCTTTACCTCCCTATTGAGGATTCTGATGCTGAGGAGTCTATTCCAACTGCATCTCATATTGAGGATTATTCATTTGGGGAATCCTTGCATACTTTGAGGGAGCATTTTCACTGAGAAAGTCAAGACTTCTCAGAATCAAAAACGAAGCTCCGGGATTTCCTCCTCCTCTCTCAGCACAAGCCTTTAGCCATTCCCCCTGTGTTAGGCATTGTATATGATGTTTTTTCGGAGTCAAGCCTGACCCCTGACTCCTTACCTCCAGCTCCCAGTAAGCCTGACATATTACAGGGTCCTTGGCTCTCATAAATTTTTATTTAGAAACCCTGCTGCTGATCCTGAAACTATTTCACAGGGTCCTAAGGGAGTTAAGACCTCAACAGCAAAATACCCTATCCCCTCTGACAGAGATTCCAGGGAGCCGGACAGATGGGGGGAAAAAGGTTTACACTTCTGCAACCTTGGCAGTCAGGGCCTTAAACTGTCAATTTCATATGCTTAAGTACCAACAACATGTTATGGGATTGCTGAAACAGAAAATGATGATGATTTCAGAATGTGCAGAAAATAAGGAATTGCAGGAATTATTGCATGCAGCTGAACAAGTTGGAAAGCATACTTTGCAATGTGGTTTTGATTCTCTAGAGGCCTCCTGCAGGGCCGCATTTACTTGATCTGTGATTAGGAGGCATGCCTGGTTAAAGGAACAAAATTTGCCTGATCATGTTAAAGCTAAATTACTCGATGCACCTTTACAGCATGATTCTGTTTGGTATTAAGGCAGAAGAGGTTTTAAAGAAAATTGAAGACAAAGCTAAGTCTATGCAAACTGTTAAAGATTTCTTACAAGTGCAGCCACCTAGATTCATACACACTGGCCTACAAAAAATTGGTCCTTTCCTGTGTCAGACAGAGCTCAAAGGGGCAAATCCAGACGCCCTAAGGGTTCCAGGTACCAGGCTCAAGACTCATACAGGTCAAAGCAATGGGGCGCATCCACCTCCAAATCTGGAGGAGATAAAGCGCAAACTTACAGAAAGCAATCCCAATGACTTCCCTCTGCCTACACCAAGCACTTATCTTTTGCCAGCACCCATAGGGGGAACATTAGCACTTTTTGCTCAAAATTGGCAGTTAATAACTCGGGACAAGTGGGTACTGAACATCGTATCACAGGGATACAGATTCCATTTCCACACTCTGGCAATGACAAATGGTTGGCCAGACCTGCCAAAAAACCAATGGGCAGAGGCACAGAAACAAGTTACGTCCCTCATAGATATGGAGGCCATTCAGATGGTACCAGAACAGGAAAAAGGACAAGGTTTTTACTCTGCTCTTGGTACCCAGAAAGGACAAGGCCTGGCGGCCAATACTGGATTTATCAATTTTGAACATGTATCTGGACATTCCAATATTCAAAATGCTCACTTTACAACAGCTTCTGCCCATGCTGGGCAAGAATGCTTGGCTGGTGACTTTAGACTTAAGAGGCATACCTGCATGTCCCAATAAGACAGTCGTGCAGAAGATACCTCAGAGTCAAGGCTGGTTTAGTGCATTACCAATTTTCTGCACTGCCCTTTGACTTATCTGCTGCGCCCAGGGTCTTTACAAAGTGCCTGGCACCAGTAATTGCATTTTGCAGACAAAGAAGTATTCGAATATATCCTTACTTGGACGACTGTCTCATTCAAGCAGAGAACAAGGACACTCTTCTATGACACCTGGCATTTGTGAAAAGGCTTCTAGCATGCCTAGGGTACACAATAAATAAAAAGAAATCACAACTGGTTACCCTCTCAAAAGATAACATTCCTGGGTGCAAGCTTGCATACAACTGCCCAGATGGCTTACCTCACACCAGACAAAGGCAACTGACTACTTACTTCAAACTGATGGCAACAAAAACCCAGTCTTCTGCAAGACAAATTCTGCAGGCTCTGGGCTTCATGCATTTCTGCATCCTGCTAATTCCATATGCAAGACTGCATATGAGGAAACTTCAATGGTACCTAAAAAGTTTATGGAGTCAGCATTCACACCATCTGGAAACAATGATTCCTCTCATCCCCTGCCTGCAACAGGAGTTTCTATGGTGGGCAAAGGCCTGTCACCAAAACATGGGACGGCCCTTCACTCTACCCCCGACTAGCCAAACCTTAACAACAGATGCATCTGATTATGCCTGGGGGGCCCACATGGCAGGAAGATGCATTCAGGGCATATGGGCACCAAATCAAATGCATCTACATATCTACCAGAAAGAGATGCTAGCCGTTCAAAATGCCTTAACAGCATTCAAGGACTTGCTTCATCCAGGACAACTACTGATAGATGGAAAACACCACAGTCGTGTGGTATATAAACAAGCAAGGGGGCACACACTCATACCCCCTTTGCAGATTAGCCATGGCACTGTGGGACACAGCTTTGACCTTCCAGATAAATATTCAAGCTCAATTCCTGCCAGGAAAACAGAACACTCTAGCATTAAGCAGAAATCTAATGGATCCTTATGAGTGGAAACTAAATCCACAAGTATTCAGCATGATAACTGAGAAATGGGGGAGCCTAGACATAGATCTATTTGTCTCGCCTCAAAATTAGTATCTGAAAAGATTCTGCACAAGGACTTAGCACAGACAAGCATGGAAAGTGGACGCCCTGTCTTTCAGTTAGAAAAACCTGTCAGTTTACGCCTTTCCTCCTCTGCCTCTTCTACCCAGGGTCCTCCTAAAAGTCGGACAAGAGAAGCGAAAGATACTATTTACCCTGAACTGGCCCCGCCAATACTGGTACCCAATCCTAAGGAACTTGTCTCAATACCCAGCTTGGACCTTGCCTCAAAAACCACAACTACTGTCCCAGCAAAACAATCAGATTCTGCACAATCAACTGCAGACTCTAAACCTGGCAGCATGGCTAATCATGTAACCATACCAACGACACCTCTCAGTAAAGCTGTGATGGATATCATTTTGGAAGCCAGAAGGCCTAGTACTAGAAAATCTTATGCTGACAAATGGAAGAGATTCTGTGTTTGGAATCCAGCACAAGGAACTGATACAGCAGAACCACATATTCCTCAGATATTACAATACTTAACTGAGATGCTTGACAAAGGCCTATCTTTCTCATCAATCAAAATCCATGCCTCTGCCATTTCTGCTCATTACAATACAGAGCCACCAATCTTTTCTCATCCCTTACTAAAGTAGTATCTTAGAGGAGCCAAAAACCTAATGCCTCCTAGAAGATCACCATTACATGAATGGGACCTCAATTGTGTGTTGGAAAAGCTCACCCTGCCACCATTTAAACCAGCCGCTACCGCTGATATAAAGTTCTTATCATGGAAGACAGCCCTGCTACTAGCAATTACTTCAGCAAGAAGGGTTTCAGAGCTACAGGCCCTCATGGCTGTAGAGCCTTTAATCATATTTTACCCAGACAGGGTGTCTGAGGACAAATCCTACTTTTATGCCTAAGGTGGTTTCCAGTGTGGCTCTTAGCCAAACAATTCATCTGCCAACTTTTTATCCAAATCCGCAGAACAAAGGGGAGAGAATTCTGCATTCCTTGGATGTACACAGACAGCTAAGATTCTACTTGAGCAGGACAAAAGCTCTAAGAAAACTGAGCAATTACTAGTGTCATATGCTGCAGGATCAGAAGGAAAGGCCATCTCAAAGCAGACAATTTCAAAGTGGGTAAGCCACTGCATCCGTTTCCGCTACTCACACCATGGTAAATCTGTGCCCAAGGGCATTAAGTCTCATTCCACCAGAGCTGCAGCTACTTCAGCAGCTTTTCTCGGAGGGGTACCAACCAAAGACATTATGGAGGCTGCTACTTGGAGTTCTTTTCACACCTTTACAAAGCATTACCATTTGCATCTCTACTTTAAGTCCAGGGCAGGCTTTGCCACTGCAGTGCTGCAGGGCCTTATAGCCGCACCTAATGCGGTTCATCTCCAGCCTCCCAACCATAGCTTTGGGGTTCTACCCAAATGTAATGACTGCAACAGTGAAACACGAAGAACATAGTACAGTTGTGTACACTTACCATAAATGTAGATGTTCGAGTGTACACAACTGTACTTAATGGCATTGCCATAAGGTTTCATGCTGGATGAGACTGTGTGACTTTGCTGAGCCCTTTAAGCCTCCTGTCATCAGTGCACCCTTTGATAGATCAACCTTGTTTGGACCCATGGTTTGAGGCGCACACTTCCATAGTGAGAAAGATGGGAAGACCATGTCTGCCATCAGGCTACACTTTTCTACTCCACAGAGGTCCTTCTCCAGGAACCAGCATGGCAGTAAAAAAATGTGGGTCAAGAAATCTCAAGTTTCCCATCAGGATGTTGCAAGAGAAGGTGATTTTTCCCCCAGAGACAGAGGGGAAATAACCAGAATGGTAAACGTTGCCCACACGACAGAGGGAGTTGGCAAAATCAAGGGTCTTGGGATCCCTTCTCAGACAAGACCCTTCCAGCGCTCCTGAGCAATTGCCCCGACTGCATTCCTCTGGAGGCATTTGGGGCGGGATGCTTTTTCTTGCAGCCTGGGAAGCCATCACAAATGACTTATCGGTGCTAAGGATCGTATTCAGTGGATAATACATTCCTTTTTAGAGAAACTGAATCCAAAAAATACCTTGCTGATGTTCCACCTAATCAGATGTTGCAGAAATAGCAAAATTGCAACAAAGTCATCCAGCAGGTTCCTTCCGATCAAACTGATGTCTATTCCAGGTTCTTTTTTGGTACCCAAAAAGATGGGGGACCTGAGACCAATTCTGGACCTGACCTCTCTGAACAAATACGTAAAGAACACAAAATTCAAGATGGTCACAGTTCAGTTCCTCCTACCCCTGTTGAGGTTAAACGATTTGATGTGTTCTACAGAACTGAAGGATGCGTACTCTCACATCAAAGTAGACAGGCACTCCAGACAGTACCTTTGCTTTAGGCCGGGAGCAAGTCCATTACCAGTTCAGATCACTCATTTGGTCTCACCACAGCCCCCAGGGTGTTCACCAAATGTCTGACAGTGGTGACAGCCCATCAGAGGCTGCAAGGATATCAGATCTTCCCCTTTCTGTAAGACTGGCTCGTAACCTCTCCAACCGGGCATTTAATGTTACAGGCCAAGGATTATCTCCTCCACTTGGCTCTAACCCTTGGAATAATGATCAGCCTGTACAAGTCCGAGTTGGAACCGATTCAAGTGCTGAATTTGATAGGAGCATGGCTGGACACAAGAATTCTTGTGCTTATCTGATAATGGACAGAGTATCAAGTGTATGATTTCCCATCCAACAAGTCATGGACATTCCGAAACCTGTAGCCAGGTTTGTTCTCAGATCGCTGGGTTCCATGGCAGCCATGATAACTCTGTTGCCCACAGAGCACTTTCATATGAGAATCCCACTGTGGACTTCAGCGGTCCAATGGCCACTAGACATGAACCTTCTTACTTTTCCCATCAAAGTTTCCCAGATTCGCAAAGAATCCGTTCTTTGGTGGCTTCATTCTTCAGACAGTACTTGCAGTTGTCCTTTTGTTCTTCCTCCCCCACATGGCACGGCAACCAAAGACACCTCCCAGATGGGGTGGGGGTGGGGGGACATTATCTGGGTCAAACTGTCCAAAGCTCGTGGATGCCCCAGAAGGCCAATTTTACTTATCAGTGTACTAGAGGCGAGTGGGTTTTTTTAGTGTTACAAAAACTATACAGTTCTGTTGTAGGAAATATTGCTATACAGGCAGACAATATGTCAGTGGTCTGGTACATCAGCAAACAGGAAGGGACCACATCGTATCCCCATATCAAGAAGCTATGAGAGTGTGGCAATGGGCGATCTCTGTCAACCACTTTCTGGTGACAATGCACATTCCGGTGGAATCAAACATGTTGGCGGACAGGCTCAGCTGAATTTTAGTGATGCCTCACAAGTGGTCTCTAAATCAGTTCATGGCAAACAGACGGTCTCAAGAATGGCGTCAACCTTGCTGCGATCTTTTTGCTTCCTCTCAGCAACAAATGCAGCAGGTACTTTGTCTTGATCCTTCCTTAGGTACAGTCACCTAGAGATGCTCTAGTCCATGCTTGGCCTTCCAGTCTGCTCTATGCCTTTTTGTCACTGCCCTTAATCTCAAAATTCTTTCAGAAGGCTCTCTGGTTGAAGAGAAAAATTCTCATTGCTCAGTTCTGGCCTTGACAAACCTGGTACCCCTATAAATGCTCAACCAGCGAAATTTATAAGAGCAAATGGAAATGATTCTCCATATGGGCGCAATGTAAACAAATAGATTCTTTCACAGCCTCTATCTCAGTAGTTTTTGATTTTTTGGCTTTTTTCAGTAGTGGAGTGAGTTACTCTACCGTTTAAGTACTGCTAGCAGCTATATCCAGTTTCCATTTTGGACAAGATTCTTTTTCTCTGGCTTTATTGAAACTCTGTAAAGCCTTTGTTAGGGGCACCTTTCTGCTTTGTCCCCGTATAAAAAAAATCTTACCCCTACTTGGGACTTGACTAATTTTACAGCTGTAGTCTGCCCCCCACCCCCTTTCAAATCAGCAGCTACAGTAGATTTGAAATTTCTTTCTTGGAAGACATTGTTTTTGGGGGCTATTACTTCAGCAAAAATAATCTGAGTTTCAATCTCCTGCAAATTTCCTTACTTGATATTCCACAAAGATGGAGTGACCCTTCGTACTAATCCATCCATCCTGGCTAAAGTTACTAGAGAAGATGATGATGATTAATTTTCCTGTTTTCTTCCCTAATTTTCAGAGTTAAAGGTGAGTACATTCTTCATTTGCTTGATGTACATAGACAATTATGTGTTTACTTGGATAGAATAAAGTCCTTCAGGAAGTCTGATCAGTTGTTCCGTATCCTTTTCAGTCATTTAAAAAAGGTAAACCCATCACTAAGACTACCCTAGCAAGATGGTTAAAAGACTGCATTTCCTTTTATTCCCCCAGGAAAATTCCAGTCCCTGGTCAGATTGAGGCTCATTCCACAAGGTCTGTGGCAACTTCCCAAGCCTTTTGGTCAAGGGTGTCTGAGGACATTTGTGCAGCAGCTACTTGGTCAAACCCTCATACTTTCATTACGCTTCCTAATTTAGAAGCTGGACATTATCTGCAGGAGCAGAAGTGCCTTTGGCTTTGCTGTACTTGGAAGTATCCTTCCATGAGGGCTACCCGGGGTTATTGTAGCTGGTGACTCTGCCCTACAGGTTAATGAATGAATGAAGATAACATCCTATAAAGAAGTTATGTTCTTTACCGTAAAGTTCATCAATGTTTGTTCATTAAACTCCACCCCCCTTCCCTAATCCAAGACTTCGGGAGATCTTTTGGATATGTTCATAGGAACCACAGTTCCTTACTGAGCTCCTGAAGTTCTAATCTTTAATTTCTAATGGCTGTTGGTCTGTTTTGTTTTTCCATGGCATCCTTTCTTCTGACTGAGAAATAAGGTCTCCCTCTATCGTTTCTTTGTGCCTTCATTTTCATGGTTCTCCATCGAATTTCAAAATCTTTATAGCCTCTGGTCAATAAGTCATAGGGAATTAAAATAGGGAACAGAGTGGCATGATATGTTTACTAACACACAGCATCGACATATCGGCCATTTGTGAAATTATTGTGAAGAATTGGAAGATTTTAACTTCGGTTGATAGCCCAAGGCCTATTGTTGGTGATGTCCCCAGATTCACTTTTAAGAATAAGTTGAATCTAAAGAGATTGCCACCAAGAAGATACTATTCCACATAACCTTGAGATGGACACTTTTCCATGTAGAAGTTACAAAGCATGTATTTATATAGGGGTCTATCTCATATGATTATAAACTCAAAATACTGAATTTCATTTGACTGAGACCACAATACCTAATTTTCAAAATACTGAAAACTCATTTGACTGAATCTCTTTATACTGAAAGCTTACAGTGCTGAATTCCAAAATACTGAATTTTAAGCCATAGACATGCACACTTAAAATACCAGTGACTAACTTTTTCCAAAACTTAAAAAAAAATACCCTTTTAACAGAAACTGGACGATATATACCAACTCCAGGATCACACCACAGTGGGGAAAAGGGCATATACCTTTTACTTGCTGTACAGTACTGTTCACACTGCCGCTGCTGCCGAGAGCACACAAAATATCCGCATTATGACTTTAGATACGCCCCATAAAAATGTAAAGAGGCTTACCCCCATTTAGAAACGCTACAATGTTACTTTCTACACTACTATCGGTATTCTGAGAGTTGGCACTTTAAAGTTGTAGTAATGTTTCTTTATCACAAGCAAGTCACAGGTGAAGGGAAACGCACATGTCTATGGCTTAAAATTCAGTCTTTTGAAATTCAGCATTGTAGGCTTTCACTACAATGAGACTCAGTCAAGTGAGTTTTCAGTATTTTGAAAATTAGGTATTGTGTTCTCAGTCAAATGAAAGTCCGTGTTTTGAGTTTTCAGTTGTGAAGTAGACCCTTGTATAGATGCAAGCAATTGTTTCAAACATCCTATAACTGGTCGGACATGCAAATTAGACGTACTTGTGTTGTATGTGGTTTGCACTACTAAGGACTTTGTATATGCAGCTACTTGTGATAGCTGCCCAGGATCTTATGTTGGGAAAACCAGTAGGCCTTTTAAGGAGAGGATTCTGTGCCATCTTAGTGATATTAGACTTAATGTACAGACAAATGCTTTGTCACAGCATATTCAAAAGTATCCTGGACATAAATTCTCCTTCCTAGCCTTGGAAAGAGTGCTAGATAATATAAGAGGTGGAGTGCTGTCAAATAAAACTGAAGTCTTGGAAACACACTGGATAGCTGATTTACAGGCAGACAGAAGCCCTGGTCTTAATGGAGTAGTGCCTTTAAAACCTATATTAAAAAGCAGGAAGCTCAGGAGATGACTTGACTTGATTGGATTAGCAACAATATAAAAAAAGGGAGGCGTTTTAGTGTGAACAGGATCTGATGAAGGCATAGCCAAAAGCGCTCATCCTGTTTGTGAGGATTTACAACATGTTGTTTGAAGGATTTTATCTGTTCTTTATTACATTTATTTTACCTGCTGAACACGCATTCTACTCTCTCTCTTCGTGGTGATATTGTAGTGCTTGTGTTTAATCTTCAGTCATTGTTGAGTGAATTTAGAGAGTCCTTGATAGTGACTCTTTCAAATAGTCAGCTGACAGAGGCACCTATTTCTCTCTTAAGTAAAGGACTTTCTTTTATTCCTGCACTTTAGTCAAGGTTGAGCAGATTTACAGTAGATATTAAGTGCTTTGACAGGAATGTTGCCTTAAGGCATTACTTTGGGAATGATTGTAATTATAATTTGAATGATTTCAGTGTTTTTATGCCCCCTTCTCACCCTATGATAGAGACCTTTGTGTATCTGTGAATTAGCACAACTAAGATATGGAGGCAGCAATAATCATGGTTTTTACGATTTGAATCGACATGAAACAGAAGCACTACAAGAGATGTCACAGAACAGGGATTTAACCATCAGACCAGCTGATAAGTGAGGAGCTGTAGTGGTAATGCAAACTACAGACGGTCATGACAGAATGGTGAAAATGCTTAGTGATGAGACTTGGATACAAGAGGATACCTAAATGGGAAGTACAGACCACAGTAAAGGAAGTTAATGGCACCTTGTATGACATGTTAATGATGAGAGGCATCACAGAAGCTTTGTATGATTGTTTGAATTAACAGTCCACTAACTCTGGTTATTAGTGGATTACCCATACACAAAACAGAGATGATCCACCGCTATGTCCGATAGTATCTGGTAGAGACTGGCTCATTGAACCAGCTTCCATTTTTGTAGAATTTCAAATGAAGAAGGCTCTACCTGGGATGAGAACATATGTAATATGCAACAATGCTGAAAACCTAGAACAAACTCTTAGTTGGCTTACCACCTTCTATCCCCAAGAAACGATAATTTTAGGAGATGTTAATATTGACTGGTCTCTCCACTCCTCCCAACCAAATCCTCTTCCTATTAACTTACATGGATTCTCCCAACTTATTCTTTCCCCCACTAGAGTTGGACATGCCCAACAAAAGGAGAGCATCATTGACTGGATTCTTACTAACAAGGATCCTACCAACTATACCGCAGGGACCCTCCCCAACGACCTTAGTGACCACCTTATCACCTTTATTATAAAACACAAATGTCCAACTACAACCCCCCCTAACCAAACTAGTTAGGAACAGCAAGAATTTTGTCCCAGACCAATTTCTTGCAGACCTCAAGGCATGTAACTGGTCCATCCTAAAAACTCTACCCTTAGATGAAAGTGTGTCATACTTTAATGACACCTTCCTCAAAATACTTGATTCTCATGCTCCTAAGCGACTCATTAGAACTAAGGAACGTATCGCACCTTGGCTAACCAAAGATACTAAAACTAAAATTAAACTCAGAGACCAGGCCTGGAACAAATGGAGAACCACAAAAACCCCTCTTGATCGCATCAAGTTTCTGCAGCTTAGTAATTCAACCAAAGCAGCCGTTATGTCTGAAAAAAAAACAATATTTCTGTCACCTCCAAGACAAACATCAGAACAATCCTAAAAAAATCTGGGCTGGTTTCAATCACCTCCTTCATCCAGGCAAATCTACCACCCCCACCCCTGAAATACTCATGGATAAAGATCCAAGCGAAATAGCTAACTCTTTTAATTCTTTTTTTACTGAGACCATCCAGTCCCTCGCCAGTCAGCTTACTTCTTCCCCCTTGGCTGCAACCTCAACCAATGACCCAACTCAACCTGCCTTCAACTTACAACCCACCTCCACCTTCTACATTCGTACCCTCCTGAAAAAACTTAAACCAACCACCCTAGCGGCTGACCTACTCCCAGCCAAATACAAATAGCATCTGATGCCATAGCCTACCCTGTATCAATCTTAATTAACCGGTCTATTTCCGAAGCCTCTATTCCCTCAATCTGGAAAATCTCTTATATCATTCCTCTCCACAAAGGAGGGTCCTCTACTGACACATCTAACTATAGACCCATAGCTATACTGTCTCCTCTATCCAAAATTATGGAACGCTGCATTTACAAGCAACTCATTACCCACCTCATACAAAATAATCTCCTGTCCAACACCCAACACGGCTTGCCCCATCATAGCACAACCACTGCTCTCCTCTCCTTTGTTGATTCAGTCAACCTCAACCGGAATAACAAATTAATATGCTCTGCGCTCTTTCTAGACCTATCGAAAGCCTTCGATATGGTCAACCACAAACAGCTGCTCCACACACTGGAAACCTTTAATCTTAGCAAAACTACTATAAGTTGGTTTAATGCCTACCTCTCCGGTAGAAAACAGGCGGTACAATGGCAAAACAGGATTTCAGACCTACTCCCCACTAATATCGGTGTTCCCCAAGGATCTATTCTCGGTCCCCTTCTTTTTTCCCTCTTTATTAATGGTCTACACTCTATCATTCCCAAAGCCACCTGCATTCAATATGCGGATGACTCCACCCTAATCTGCGCCGACGACTCTCTCACCAAACTCCAAGTTGCAATCCAAAACTGTTTTTCTATAGTCGAAAAATGATTCTCAGATTTAAAACTCCTACTTAATCCAACCAAAACCAAATTGCTTCTATTCTTCCCCACTCCAGCTACTACGCACGGAATAGAACCTCCCTACACCCACAACCCAACCTTCGATGTGTCCTCTAATAATGGTATCAAAATCTATCCTGTCACCCATACCAAACTACTGGGGGTGACAATAGACCACAAACTTAGATTTGATATGCATGTCAACCAGACCATTAAATCACTCAACAAGAAACTTGGGTCCATGTATAGAATAAAGAAATTCTTAACCCTGCACACCAAACTAACCATCGCCCGTACCCACCTCCTCTCCACACTCCTCTATGCCTCCCCGATATTCTCCTTCCTTCACAAGAAAGAGCTCAACAAACTATCCACTACCTATAACCACATAGCCAGATTCATTACCGGAATGCCCTACCGCACCCATCACTGCCTAAATCTAAGGACACTGGGATGGCTAGAACTGCCCAACATCCTCAAACTCAACCAGCTTACTGAGGCATTTAAAATTAAGTATCCAGATAAAACCCCCTCACTGAACAATATACTTACCCCCTACTCCAACCTTACATCCCTTAGGTCATCCAAAAGTATACAAGTGTTGACCATTAAATCTAACAACTCGGGTGGTGAAGCTCTATATGCCAATTCCATTGGCAAAGCCTGGAATGCCCTCCCAAGCAACCTAAGACTTATGACCACTCTGCACCAATTTAAAATTCACCTCCGAGCTCTACTAAAATCCCAATGGCTATGCCCATGCTCTAATCCAGACTAATAGCCCACGTCTCCGGCTCATCCAGGCCTACCCAAGCCTCCACCCAACCCAAAATCTTAAGGGCCCACTATGTAGCCTTGACAATCCATCTTTACTAACTTGTATCTCTTTTGTATTATTATATACACAATTACTGCTTTATTTTGCATATAAATGCCAGTTTACTAACTTACTCTAGTTTTGTCACTGTATTTGTTTATGTATGTCTGTTCTTTGGAGCTTTTCTCCCCGGGCCTCCACTGAAAATGGATATGTATCCAGTTGGACTAACCCGGTCAACAAATGTAAAATAAAATAAATAAATAAATAAATAAAATGTTCTTCGTGTTTCACTGTTGCAGTCATTACATTTGAGTAATTTGCTGGCAGGTTGCCCTCAGTCGGCCTGATTAACAAAGTCTTGGGTCCTCCGTCGGTTGCTGTCCCTTCTTCCATGACGTCAGGTCATCAGGGTTATAAAACATGCAGCCAATGCCATTACATCAGTCTGTCTTGCCGCGCAGTACCCAAAGCAGAAGCAGTTCGCAAGTGCCGGTCGGCCGACTCCTGAAATTTTCGTTTTCAAGTTTCAGAACCGAAGTCTTCAACTAAAAGCTAAGTACCCCATTGAGAAACTTTTTCTTGCTCCTTACCGATGCCAGTAAAAGTTATTAATTGTATTACTTGTGGGACGCAAATACCTCATAAGGATTTTCATTTGTACTGTATTCCTTGCCTAGGCCCTGACCATGATGTACCTTGCTGTCAGTTTTGTGCTTTTATTTAATCAGCGCAGTATCCATCGTCGGTACATTTTTGCTTCTAAATATTTTGGTTCTCTGTTTAATTATCCAGAAATGACATCGGTTAGCCATCCGACTACCGAAATACCGCAAAAACGCAAAGAAAAAGACAAACCGTTGAGGTCCAAAACTGCTGATGACGCTTCTAAGCCTGTCACCAGTTCACCGGTATTTAGTGAGGTGCTTTCACAGCCCCTGATACCCGCTACTTCTGATTCGCAGGCCTCTACTGAGACCCATTCAGAGTCCGGTATGCCGCGAGCTGCTTCACCTATGGAACCCGTGGATGTCTCTACCTTGGATGGGTCTGGAGCTGCTGTACAGGCACCGGCTTCTGAGGGTGTATTCAAGCCTACAGACCTGCATAGTAAACAGACTCCACCTTCAATACTAAGGCCTAAATCTCGATCTATGTCTAAAAAACAGACGCCCAGGCCACATGTTCAGGCTCCTATGCCTAAAAAACAAATGATCAAAATGGCTGAAGATTTAATTACTCTAATCAGGGGTAGTCAACCCCCCTCCCCCCTTCTAAGAGGCCTAGGCCTGAACTTGACTATGAATCTTCTGAACAGGACTCTGTTTCTTCTGACTCTTCTAATGACCTGGATTTGTCCATTCTTTCTTATGAGGACTCTGATGCAGAGGATTCCATCCCCTCTGCTTCTCCCCCTGAGGATTTTTCTTTTGGGGAAACTTTACATACCTTAAGGGAGCATTTCCACTGGGAAAGTCGGGATTTTTCTGAATCCAAAAAGAGGCTTAGGGGTTTCCTCCTTACTCAGCATAGGCATTTGGCTATACCTCCTGTACTAGACATTGTTGATGTGTTTTCGGAATCCAGTATGGCCCCCGATTCCTTGCCTCCAGCCCCTAGTAAACCAGACAGAGATACTACAGGGTTCCCGAGTCTCTCAAATTCCTTTTCAAAAATCCTGTTGTGTATCCTGAAACCATTTCTCAGGGGCCCAAGGGCATTAAGGCTTCTACTGCTAAAACTCCTACCCCTTCTGATAGAGGTTCCAAGGCGCTGGATAGATTGGGTAAAAAGGTTTATACTTCTGCAACCTTGGCAATCCGGGCTTTAAACTGTCAATTCCATATGCTAAAATATCAACGGCATATCATGGAACTGCTTAAACAGAAAATGATGTTGATTTCTGACTGTGTGGAAAATAAAGATTTACAGGATTTATTGCATTTAGCTGAACAAGTTGGAAAACATACTTTGCAGTGTGGTTTTGATTCTTTAGAGAGGCCTCTTGCAGGGCTGCTGTTACTGGGTCTGTGCTTAGAAGGCATGCTTGGTTTATGGAGCAATCTCTGCCTGATCATGTTAAAGCAAAACTGCTGGATGCTCCTTTGCAGCAGGACCGTCTGTTTGGCAATAAGGCTGAATACGTTTTAAAAAAGATGGAAGATAAAGCTAAATCTATGCAAACTGTGAACGATTTCCTACAAGTACAGCCTCCAATATTTAGTAGGCACTGGCCTACTAACTGGTCCTTTCCAGCTCCTTCCACCCAGGCACTCCAAAAGCACCAGGTTTCAGTCCCAAGGGACTTTCAGAACTAAGCAGTGGGGTGCTCCCACTTTCAAATCTGGAAATAAGACACCACCCTATGGTAAGCGGTCTCGATGGCTTTCCTTTAAAATTACCAAGCACTTACCTTTTAGGTTCATAGGTGTTTACTAGGCTAATGACCACAAGGGCCTTTTTAAGCCTAGCCATGCACCCCAAATCTGACAAATTATGCTACCCTTGATAAGTGTAAGCATGGGCCTGGGAGATGAACCATTTACAGGTTACCAGTGTCCATTAGAGACATAGGTGCCAAACCAGTGTTGAATTTCTGGTTTCCCATTCATCTGTCCAAGTTGTACCTGAATTGGGTTAGGGAGGAACTCTGCTTCACATGGATGGGGAGCCTCTTCCATAGATGGGGTAGTCTCTGGGATACATACTCATCTCTCCAGCAGGTCCTACTTACATCACAGGCAAGGTTTAAGTCTCTAGAACCGGTAATTCTGGTGCTGCTTGTTTTGTGGAAATGCAGGAGGTCCAGAGTGGGGTCTGACAATGCCGTGTATGCCAGGCATAGATCTCCCCTCAAAAGCCTGTAGGGGACAGAATACAGGGATAGGGTCTTTAGGAGGTCTCCATAGGACATATTATGCCATGTATACTTTTAGTGAGGAACCTCTGTGGACGTTCTAATTGTTGGATATGCCTGGTAAGGTACATACCAAAGTGGGCAGTGTACTCAATGCTGGGTCTGATAAATGCCAAATACAGTGGGACAATGACTTCCTTGGACCTAGATGCCATACCTTTGTTTATAAGTTGCGCAGCATAGAAGGATTTCCTCACCACTGTAGACACGTGATGATTAAAAGGCTAGACTGTTATGTGCGTATCCCCAAGTCCCTGACTACTGGATCAGCTGTAAGAGGTGTGTTGTCAATGATAGTTACCAGGGATGAATAACTTCCCAAAGGATACTATTACGCATTCCTTGGCATTTAGTTTTAGTCTATGGCTCTGACACTAGCTGTTTTGTCTGTGTCAGACCCTCTTGTAGAACATTTGTGTCAGTGTGAGATTCAATGACTGCACCCAATTTGCAATCATCTGCAAATTTAGTCAACCAGAAACCACTGACATTGGCCTTGACTTCTGAGAAGTGAAGGCCAAAGAAACTTTGGGAAGACATGGAAGATGAAGCAGAGGAAACATGCCTGGATTTCGTAGGTGTCCAAAAAACTTTGGTAGGAAGAGCTGGAGAAGCTAGTTCTAATTGGAAAGTGGGTATACGTCTCCTAAGCGTCAGATCTGAAGATGATGTACCTGGAATACAGGAGCTCGAAATAACTGAAGGACTTCCCTGATCTGAGGACCTAGGATCTGAAAAGGACTTGGGTCTTTGAATCCGATGGTTTAGTACTACTGGGAGCAAAGAACAACGGATCTGAAGAGGCCTTCAGATCCGATGGCTTTTTTATTGTATTCGGATCCAGAGAAGTCTAGCCTTTTCTGACCAGGCTCCGACTCCTCTCTCAGAGAAGCATGAAAGGATCATTTGAAGCCAATATGTTTCGAGAGGGGTTGAGCCCCAGAGAAAGAGGACACAGACAAAAGCCTTTTAGGATGAGCTTATTTTTATGGTTGTCCAAAGCATGAGGGTTAAAGGCCACACACACCAGAAATCCATCTCCAAATGTCTTGGTCCTAAACAGTAGATGCATTTCTTGTGGGCATCAGAATTTGGGGATCTTGTGCCCACAAGAAGTGCATATCTTAAAGCCTGTTCTCTTTTCTTGGCCATAAGAAAGCTATCTAAAAACTCTATGACCAAAAAGCACACACCAAGAAGGTTAACAGCAGTAGCCAACTAATGTTTTAAACAGCAGCCGCAGCAATAACCACCACTCTAAAGTAAAATGTAAACCTTTAAAACTGTTAAACTTTTAAAACGCAGGTAAAGCCAAAGGAGTGCCAACGCAGGTAAAGCCAAAGGAGTGCCAAACAGCACGAAAGGAAACTCTAAAGTTCTTAACGCCTGTGAGAGACTAATAAAGGAGGAAGAAAACAGAAACCAGAACAATTAATTTATAAAGGTTTTGTAAACGTTTTAACACCAAAAGACTTATCCCAAAACAGAATCTGCCCGAGACTCAGGAACCACATCTGAAGTGTAACACCCAGCAAATGAAATCTGGGGAAATAGAGAAGGTATGGTGCATTATGGGAAGAGGGAGAAGCTCAAGACCCGGATCCTAAAGCCTGGGAAATCCAGTCGAGTCAAATCAGAGACCCATCAGGGAGGAAGAATTAAAAAGGACATCAGTCCCTGTTAAAGCAATACCTTCCCCTAAAACAGCAATTTAATTCATCCCTTAGCAATACCCTTCTTTCCTACAACAGGTATAAACCTTCAATGCAGTGCTGGCAGCCTAAGCAAAGAATGTGCTTGGAATGTCATGGCAATGGGCACACCTTTCACACAATGCTGCTGTCTTTTAAGTAGCTATGCAACATTCTGTTAAAGTAATATACTCATAATCTACACCACTGCATATACCTGCAGTCTCTTGACACAAGGCCTACTTTTAGTAAAGCACTATACTACACCTTCGCAAGCCTCAGTAGTACTAACACTGCACAAATTGTGGCTATGGGGATTAAATACAAGTATAGCGCAAATTTACAGGCATGCAAAATAAATAAAAATAAATTGCGAGTAGCCCCAGAATGGTTCACCACAGCAAAAATGCAGCTTTATTTCTAGGACTTTTGTGTTTAAGATTATGTTCAGTATGGCCCAATTAGCATGATTAAAAAAACATACAAAATGTGACATAACCATTCTGCTATCCGTCTTTACCTGAAAGTTGTCATAGTGGGTACAACATGCATACAGTATTCCTGGGTCACATCTGAAGTGAGGGAATTGTGCCCATCAGGCAACAAAAAACATGCACTGCACTTGAGAATGACACGTTAAAGAACTGTGATTTTTTCCAAATATGTTTATTTTTTTTGTTTTTAATTGAACATATTAAACAGAGGTGTGTCTGTACAGGAATATGTATGGTAAAAGGATCATATGAGATACTGGTTTGGGACTACATACAAGAGCTTCTATCAAGATAAAAGGAAAGATCTGAAGTATATGTCCATGTCCTTATTTATATACTTTTCAGTGCCAAACAAAAGAAATGAATACTTCATTAACACTCCAGCACAAATGCAAGCATCATCACATCTACCAATAAAAAAAGGAGAGATTATATACACAAAACACTTTTCCACAGTTTTCTTAAGCATACTGATTTCTACTTTCAAAAGTTTACTCCAAGCAAGTCAAGTTAACTGTACAAACACATCTACTTAGAAATATTGGAGGGAAAATCAACTCAGAACAAAGTATAAACGATCTACTAAAGCAGTTAGCTTCAATCTATAAATGGGTTTTTGTAAGATTTTGCAATCCATTACAAACTTCTACATATAGTCCCAAGAGAAAGAAATGTTAACTGTGCTATTAGTAAAATGACTAATTATGTGGGCAGTCTTTCAGTAAATGTATTAAACTTGACCTGTACAGCCAAATTAAATGCCTCCTAACACTGCTTACTGATCATGTATTGTATGTATGTGTGCGCTCTAACCAGCACTAAAAAAAACACACTGCTGTTACAGCCTTCAAAATTATCAATAAATTATGCTCTGAAGGATCACAGATGGACTTGAACATTACTAGTGGAATGTCAACATTTGAAAGAAATCACATTTACGAAAACATTGTCACACTTATGGCAGTCTGCATTTCAACAGTCCAGCACTACATAAAACTTTCACCATTGGGCTGGTCATACAAAATCAAAGAAATGAATGTAAATTGTTTGTCCTTCTACCAAAGGAGGTCTTCAGGCCACCATAGATGGAAACATGCTGCTGAAAGGCGAAGATTTCTCATTTAGAGAAACACAGCCCAACTAACCTATCAATATTGTGCCAAAACTCAAAGGAAACAGGAGGAACAACTAGACTTCATATGCGAGACTTAGTATTTACCTCCCCACACCACCCTCACACATGCAAGATGGTCCATGTTAACTCACAACAGCAACAACATTCCCATTATGGAACACCATCTGCCAAAACTGTAAACTGAACCTGAAGCAATTCCTGTATTTTATCCACAGAATGCAGCCCCTGTACCATTTTTTTACATAACAAAACCATAGGCAGCTTCTGAATGATGTAATCTGAAATAATCTACACACAAAAAAAAAACAAAAAAACAAACACAGCCTGCTACCAAGCGCAAAAACAGAATAATGGAACCAAAGTGCCCTGCTGTTCATTTTAACACCCCCACTAACAGCTCCCCATAATACCCTCTTCTTCTCACTTTTGTAATGGGGGGGGGGGGGTAAAACCAAGAGACAATTCAGGTAGCCAAATGTCATAAGAGAGTATCCCTCATTTTTAAGACTTTTTTTGCACATTTTTAAGTACCAGTCTTAAACTACTTTCTAGCAGGACTCCAAAGTTTCCAGTACACAGTTACAAACAAATTTAGATGTAGTCAGGGTTTAACAACTAGTACAGTGCTGAAACAGACTTTTTTGAACTATTTGTCTTGCAAGCTGGCAAATGAACACAAAGTTACTCGGTTGGCTACATCAAATATGAAGGAGTAGGTACCCAATTTAAGGATGCAAACTATTAAACGGAACATTGCTGGTTGGAAGAAATTCTCTTAGATTTTTTTTTTTGCACTGCGATGAACATGTAATGTCTTCTAAACTGCAATATTACTTTAAATAAGGAAATGTGAACTTGTACATTCTGAAGACCATTAAAAGATAATTACATTAAGCAAAAAAAAAGCAAAAAAAAAAACAATTACATAATATACAAAAAAGATGGTTGAAGTCTGCGTGACAAATACACTTATGGCATTAATTATTTCAAACTAGATTTTGAAAGTCATGCTGACTGACATGCCAGTAAATTAAACAATTTGCTGCATCTGGAGTGTAAGATATATAGGAGGAGGCACCTACAAATCATAAAATACAGTACTCTGAAGGGGGTTGCTTGCAGAACATTATCACTTTTATCCATTTTCACCAAAATTTAAGAAGATAAAATGCAAAACTATCTCAAGACAGATTTTTATAGCCCCGCTTACCACCAAGTTACAACTTTGTGCTGGGAGCTGTGGGAACCAGTAAACTGTGGAATCTTTGGATACCATTTTTCTATACATTTTCATTGAAACAAACAAGGATGTCACATTATTGGTGGCAGTCCGGTCAGAAATTGACTGGACATCACATTTAATTGCCCCATTTTTCTCAAGCATCAGTTTAAGAGTCACTTGAAAATCATGCTCGAGTCATAAATGTGAATAAACTGAAACAACTGTCATCCGTGTTAGCATGTCTGGCAGGAGATTTGTGCATATTCTCAGATTAACATGTATTGTAGGCCAGCATATCTAATTGTGAAATATAAGTAAGTTTTAAAATGTTGAGCATCTAGCTGCTTATACAGAATGTTTAAAACAATATGTTACTGTTTTGATACATTTATAATCTCCCTCACAAATGTGCAATTAGAAAATACAAACTGTCTGCAGAGATCAGCTGAAGAGTAGGTGATGTCATTAGAATGTTTGTGGTTGGTAGATGATTATTTGAACAGATTGACAGGAAAAAGAAATTCTAAAATAAACAGTCAACTGTTTAAAAAAGAAGACGGTTAAGACTGTAAGCTGGGCAGTTTGTCAAGAGCTGCAGTTAGTAAAGAGTTGCAGTCAGAAGATACCCGGAAAATGGAATCACCAGAACTGTAAGCCTGTCTTTGCTTGCTGTTATGTTTCAGATAAGATCAGGGACAGTGTTCTCTAGTTAGATTAGGAAAGTTTCTTGAAATTTATTGAGTTACTTTTTTTAGTAGTCATTTTACTTAACTGTTTTTCATTACTTACATCGTGGCTGGACAGTGTGTGGACAGAGATATAGAGTCCAACCCCAGTTAGTGCGTGTTCTTGTTGTGCTCTCAAAGGAAACTGTGGAATTTAACTTAACTTGTGTGCTCTGGTGGTTTCCATGAGACTTCCACACTGGAATCAGTGGTGAGGATTGAGGCTCCTTAATGAAAGTTACTGACCTGGGTTTTAAGCAGGGGGCGTCACATTTATTATTGTCAGTCCGGTGGGATATTGACCAGAAGTCAGATTTAATTGGTGGTATTCTGCTGGGATATTAGATGGACGTCGCATTAATAAAATGCAACATCCTTAAACTAAACACACTTTACTAAGAATACACTGCTCACTAATTTACTACAATCATTTTCACAATATACATTATACTTTCCACGAATAATGAGAATAAGGTTGGACTATATCCTGTCTATAGCTAAACAAAAAAGTATTGCCTATTTGGATGGAGATTAGTAACTCTGACTTGCCACAACACTTGATATCCATTCATTATGTGGGCTGAGATTGAAATTGTTTGAGACTGAAACTGGTTACTTGTAATCACTGCTGTACCCACACACATTTGAAATATAAGCCAGTGGCTTGCTTGTGTGGCAGCAACAGCAGCTGTACAGCAGCAGCATTACTAAGGGCATTGTTTTTACAAGATGTGCAAACCCCGATCATTACTAAAAACACCTTAACTGGAGCACAACAGTGTAGATGGCATTACTCTTCTCAAGGAAAATAAATGATTAGAAATACCACAGACCAAAAAGGAACACTTTATTCTAACATCAAACCCAGAGCAGTATCCTTAAACCTTATTGCTCATTTTAGAGTAAAAAGTGGACTAAAAAATACATATGCACAAGAGTATCAACTATTATCTCAATCACTATGTAAAACAGCACTTAAAAAGCCTTAGTTCAAGTGGCCTAAAAAGTAAATCCTCAATCACAGTTCAGGTGATCAGAGTGCAGCTAGGGGCTCAGGCACATGACACATGTGACAGAAGGTGAGAAGCGTACTTGTTTTGATTGAAAGAGGAAGCAGCTGCAAACCTTTGGGAAAAAATGCAGAGCATGCAGCCAGGAGACAGGATTGGGTGTACAATGCACTAAGCTGTCTTTAAAATAAGTGCATTTGCATAATGGAAGGCACTGTGGTCCCACTATGATGCATGTTGCCTAGCCACTTGAGAATAAGATGCATTGAAAACACCTTCATGTGAAACAGGATATAGGCGAGAGCATGAGCAGCCCTCCTAGCTGCCTAAATGGATGTCTGTCACCCTCATGGATCTTGGGGAAAAAAGCCTCCCCTTTGGGGGGAAAACTGGTTCTTCATGCAAAAAACTGGCAACTTATAACCCGGGGCAAATGGGTTTTAAATATAGTGTCCCAGGGATACAGATTTCATTTCCACACATTGCCAACTCCAAACGGGTGGCCAGACCTGCCCTCAAATCAGTGGGCAGAGGCTCAGAAACAAGTACTTTCCCTCTTAAACATGGGGGCAATTCAAATAGTACCAAAAGAGGAAAAGGGACAAGGTTTCTGTTCCAGACTTTTCCTGGTACCCAGAAAAGACAAATCATGCTGTCCAATTCTGGACCTGTCTATTCTAAACACCTTTCTGGACATTCCAAAATTCAAGATGCTGACTCTTCACCAGTTACTTCCTTTGCTAGGCAAGGATGCCTAGTTGGCAACTCTCAACTTAAGAGGCTTACCTGCATATCCCAGTCAGGGGAATCTTGCAGAAGATTCCTACACTTCAAAGCAGGCTGCATGCATTATCAGTTCTCTGCACTGCCCTTTGGCTTGTCTACTGCGCCCAGGGTATTCACAAAGTGCCTGGCTCCATTAATTGCATATTGTAGGCAAAGAAATATTCAAATGTATCCATACTGGGACTGTCTAATTCAGGCAGAAAACCAGGCCAGTCTTCTAAAACATCTGGCATTTGTAAAAAGGGTTCTAAATTGTCTAGGGTACACTATAAACAAAAAGAAATCACAACTGGTACCCTCTCAAAAAATTACATTCCTGGGTGCAAGCTTGAATACAACTGCCCAGATGACTTTCCTTACGCCAGAAAAGTAAATTCATTTGGTGGTTGACTTCAGACAGGTGGCCACAAAAAACCCTGCTATCTGCAAGACATATACTGCAAGCCTTGGGGTTCATGGCCTCCTGCATTCTTCTAATTCCATATGCAAGACTGCTTATGAGGAAACTTCAGTGGTACTTAAAAAGTTTATGGAGTCAACATTGTTACAGCCTGGAAACAATGATTCCTATCATAGCTTGCCTGCGTCTAGAGTTCCTATGGTGGGCAGAGGCCTGCCAACAAAACAAGGGACTGCCATTCACACCACCCCATGCTGCCCAAACCCTAACTACAGACTCCTCAGACTATGCATGGGGGGCTCATCTGGCAGGAAAGTGCATTCAGGGCAAATGGAGTCCAAATCAAAAAGAAATGCTAGCTGTACAGAATGCACTGACAGCCTTAAAGGACTACCTTCATCCAGGACAACTAATGGTAAAGACGGACAACACCACGGTTATGTGGTACATAAGCAGGGGATGCACATTCCTATCCCCTCTGCAGACTAGCCATGGCATTGTGGAACATGGCCTTGAGCTACCAAATACAACTGGAAGCTCAATTCCTGCCAGGGAAGCTGAATATTCTGGCAGACGAATTAAGCAGAAATCTCCTGGACCCACACGAATGGAAACTGGAACCACGGATTTTCAACATGTTGACATGCAAATGGGGGAGCCCAGACATCTATCTTTTTTGCCTCACCCCAGAACTACCAGTTGGAAATATTTTGCACAAGAACTCCTCACAAAAAAGCCGGGAAAGTGGATGCTCTGTCCTTCAGCTGTAAAAACCTATCATTCTATGCCTTTCCCCCTCTGCCTCTGCTCTCCAAAGTTCTACTAAAAGTCAAACAGGACAAACCAAAAATGATTTTGATTGCTCCAGACTGGCCTCGCCAACACTGGTACTCACTCCTATGCAGTGTGTCACAAATTTCTCCATGGCACCTGCCTCAGACACTTTCCTTACTGTCTCAGCAGGAGAACCAAATTCTGCACCCTCCGCTCCAAACATTGAATCTTGCAGCTTGGCTAATCCTTTAAATTCCCCCTTAGCATCCCTCAGCAAACCTGTGATGGATCTCGTCTTGGAGACGAGAAGACCTAGTACTAGAAACTCTTTTATGGTGACAAATGGAAAAGATTCTGTGCCTGGAATCAGTCTCAAGGGGATGAGCACAGCAGTGCCAAATTTACCTCAGATTTTGCAATACTTAACTGAGATGCTTCACAAGGGCTTGTCTTTTTCTTCCATAAAAATCCATGCCTCAGCCATTTCAGCTCATTACAACACAGATTCCCCCCCCCCCCCTTCTCTCATCCTCTGCTAAAGCAGTATCTCAGAGGGGCCAAAAACGTGAGACCACCCAGGAGAGCTCCAACCCCTGCCTGGGACCTTAATTTTTGTATTGGAGAAACTCACTCTACCTCCTTTTGAGCCAGCTGCTACTGCAGACTTAAAATTTCATTAATGGAAAACAGCCTTACTTTTAGCAATCAATTCAGCTAGAAGGATATCTGAATTACAGGCCCTTATGGCAGTGGAGCCTTTAATCATCTTTCATGTGGACAGGGTGTCGCTCAGGACCAACCCATCCTTCATGTCCAAGTTGGTATCCATTGTGGTTCTTAATCAGTCCATTCATTTGCCAACTTTCTTTCCCAATCCACAGAACAAGGGGGAGCGGACTCTGCATTCATTGGATGTGCACAGACAACTTAGATTCTACTTGGACAGGACTAAATCTTGAAGAAAATCTGAACAACTGCTGGTAGTATTTGCTGCAGGGGCAGAGGGGAAGGCTATTTCAAAACAATTTCTAAATGGATAAGCCATTGTATTCATTTCTGCTATAAGCACCATGGAAAACCTATCCCCCAGGGGATCGGATCTCATTCCACTAGGGCTTCATCTACTTCTACAGCCTTTCTCAGAGGTGTTCTACCAGGGATATTCTAGAAGCTGCTACCTGGAGTTCAGTTTATACTTTCACCAAGCATCATCACTTACCAATTTTCTCTAAATCCAGAGCTGGCTTTTGCCACTGCTGTGTTGCAGGGCCTTATAGCTGGTTCTAATGCTGTATAAATCCATCCTCCCAACCATAGCTTTGGGAATCTACCCAAATGTAATGACTGCAACAGTGAAACACAAAGAACATAAATGTAGATGTTTGAGTGTATTCACTGTTGCAGTCCTGGTTACCCTCCCTCCAGCCCCCTGTTTTTCTCTTACTATACCTCAACTTTCTTTTACTATGCTTAAAAGCCGTTTTGCTGTATTTGCTTTTGTTTGGAAGTATATATTTTTGTGTTTTTATTTACTTGTATATATTTTGCTCTCCATTTGGGGGGAACCTGACATCTGGAGCAAGAAAATCTGAAGTGATGGCATCGGCTGCATGTTTTATACCCCTGACATCATGGAAGAAGAGACGGCAACCAAAGCAGGACCCAAGACTTTGTTAATCGGGCCGACTGAGGACAACCTGCCAGCAGATTACCCAAATGTAATGACTGCAACAGTGAATACACTTGAACATCTACATTTATGGTAAGTGTACGCAACTGTAATTTCTAAAAGATACATCTCATTTTCTACATATATTACATGATTGTGTAATGAATTTGGATTGAAGAGAAGGCCTTATACTAGTAACAATGGATGTAAAGTTTATTTACAGTGATACCCAATAAATATAGGATAAGCTTTATTTAGGAACTTCTGACAACATGCACAGAATTTGATGGCCCTACTGTCTCAAATCTGCTCATTATTGAATTGTACTGGCGAATAACATCTTTGTCTTTAAATGAGGCATAGCTATAGGCACTTCATGTGCCAATAGCGAAACCAATTTGGTCATGGCGTATTTAGAAAATGAGTTTGTATTAAGTGAGCAGAATCATTGGCTGAGACATGTCATCTTCTGTGGTAGAATTTTGACAAATTTGTTTTATGGAGTGGTAATGAGAATGAACTATCAAGCTTTGTGGAATACTTGGGGAGTACTACATCGTTCTTGGAGTTTGATGTCAGGAGTTTCAAGGAAAAAGTGGACTTTTTGGATGTGACTGTCTTATTGGATGAACACGGTCAACTTAATGAATGTCTCTCTAGGAAAGAATGTTGGAGAAATCATACTTTGCGTAGAACAAGTATGCATTCTAAACATTTATCCACAAATAATAAATGGCCAGGTGCTATGTGTGTCTAGGCTTTGCACTGAAGTGCACTAACATGAATTAGAATGATTACAGAATAATTTTATTGACCTGAGGCTGTAAAGGTTTTGAAATTCGATGGGGAACCATGAAGATGAAGGCACCGAGAATGATAGAGGGAGGCCTTATTTCTTTGTCAGAAGAAAGGACAACATGGAAAAACAAAATAGGAAACTGAGTGGCACGAGATGTTTACTAACAAACAGTAGCAGCATATTGGCCATTTGTGACATCATAAGAAAGAATTGGAAAATTTTAGCTTCAGATGGCAGCCTAGGGCATATTGTTTGTGATGTCCCAGATTCACTTTTAAGAATAAATTGAATCTTAAGAGGTTGTCACAAAGACGATATTATTCCACATCTTTAAGATGGGCACTTTTCCATGTAGAAGCTGCAAAGCATGTATTTATATAGATCCTGTGACTGGTCGGACATACAAATTAAAGACGTATGTGGATTGTAGTACTAAGAACATAGTATATGCAGCTTCTTGTGATAGCTGCCCGGGATTTTATGTTGGGAACACCAAATAAGCCTTTTAAGGAGAGGCTTCTGCTTTGTCTTGGTGATATTAGACGTAATGTACAGACTAATGCTTTGTTGCAGCATATCAAAAGTATCCTGGACATAAATTCTCTTTCCTAGCCTTGGAAAGATTGCAGATAATATAAGAAGTGGATATTTTTCAAATAAAACTGGAGTCCTGGCCTTAATGGAGTGGTGCCTTTAAAACCTGTATTGAAAAGCAGGAAGCTCAGGGGATTACTTGACTTGATTGGATTAGCAAGAATATAAAAAAGGGAGGTGTTTTAGTGTGAACAGGATCTGATGAATGCATAGCTGGAAGCACTCATCATGTCTGTGAGGATTTTCATCATGTTGTTTGAAGGATTTTATCTGTTCTTTATTAAATTGTGCTGGTTTTATTTTGATTTTATCTGCTGAACATGCATTATGCATGCTACTCTCCGTGTTGATATTGTAGTGCTGGTGTTTAATGTCAGTTATTATTGTAACACTGCAGTCTTCAGTGGTTAGTATTTTTGTTTAATTATGGATAGGAAGGAGGAGCTAGAGCTTGGAATCTACAGCTATTAAAGCAGCCAGTCTGTTCTGAGACCCATGGGTTAATGAAGATAGCACAGATGGAACGTTATAGTAAGAACATAACCTCTCGGTATTTTTGCTGTTTTCCCAGAGGTCAGAAGTCTTTTACATGGATTGTCAGAGCAATGTTCATAGGTAGGAACTAGGCTATTGGCCCTAGGGCCTATATAAGCCTAGCCAAAAAGGTACCCTGGCTTTCGCCACCCAAGAAAATTATTTTCCTGTGCCCCTATAGAGCAGAGCCACAGAAGTGATCCCCAGGGTGAATTTCCTGTCTCCCATCCAGTCCTCAAGATTTTTCTTGAGTGCTAATGAGGAGCTTTGTTTGATATAGATAGGTAGTTTGCCCCAGAGTATGGGAAGTCTCTGGGACAGGAATCTATCTCTCCAGCATGTTCTGTTTATTGTTGTGATGAGGTTTAGGTCCCTAGAGCGTGTAGCTCAGAGGGATTGGGATTTCTTTAAGTGGAGCATTTCCAACAGCTCTGGGTTTGACATAGCTTTGTATGTTAGGCATAGATCGACTCTGAGTAGGCGATATGCGACGGAGTAAAGCTGGAGTTTTTTGAGACTGTCTGTGTAGGGCATTAGTTTGAGACTGGTAATCCTCTTTGTGAGGTATTTCAGCGGCCTTTCCAATTGTAGATGTCTTGTGAGGTACATACCAAAAGGGGCGCTATGTTCTCTAATGGGTCTAATGAGTGACTGACTAGTAGAGGGGAACAATGACCTCTTTTTTTTCCTGGATGAGAAACCTTTTGTGATAAGGTGTGCTATGTAGAAGGATTTCCTGACTACTGTGGTGATGTGATTGTCAAGGGAGAGACTAGTGTCCACCAGTGTCCCAAGGTCTCATCACACTTTCGGTGTTAAGTATACTACCACCTATGTAGTAGTTCAGGGGTACAGAGTTTTTACTAAAAGGGATGACAGTGCACTTTTTGGCATTGAGGTTGAGGCCATGGCTTTGACACCAGGCATCTGTCTCAGTGGAACCCTTTTGTAGTATGTCCAGATCTTTAGGAGTTTCGATTATGGCTCCTAGTTTGCAGTAATCTGCGAACTTCATTAGCCAAAGACCTTCTGTGTTAGCCTGTGCTTCAGAGAAGTAGATACCAAATGGAGAGGACCCAGGACTGAACCCTGTGGTACTCCACTTGTCACTGATTTGGAGTCTGCTACTTTCACAGTGTGGGTTCTGTCAGTGAGCCAGTTGGCAACCCATCTTGTAACAGGGATTTATACCAAGTTTAGTGAGTTTATCTATAATTCCATAGTGGGGGATGGTGTCAAAAGCCTTGGCAAGATCTAGATAGGCTGTGTGAACCACCTTACCCTCGTCTACAGCTTTGGTGACTGCTTCAAAGAAGTCTATCAGGTTTAGGAGACATGATCTGCCTTTTACAAACCCGAACTGGGTGTGGTCCAGAGATTACCAATTTCATTGTTTATAAGTTCTATGATACGTTCCATAGCCTTGCAGACCAGACTTGTCAGGCTAATGAGGTGGTAGTTCCCGGGGTCTGTGGTGGCTCCCCGGTGGCTCCCCCTTTGTGGAGTGGGATGACCGTTGCTGTGCGCCATTCATTGGGCACAAAGCCCGAGCTAAGGCTATGATTGAACATGGTACTTAGGTGGGATGCCAGTTCGTTCTGTAGTTTGTGTAGAACGCAGCCTGGGATGTTGTCAGGTCTCATGGATGCTGCGTTCTTGGCTTTGGAGTGTGTGTATTTTACATGTGCAGCCGTGATTACAGGAACTTTGCATTCTTCCGGTATAGAGATGGGCTCTTTAGGGGGGTGTGAGTGGAGTAAAGTTAGCACTGAACTTATCTGCCAGGATGTTGGCAATATCAGTTGGTTCTGTGTATTTATTGCCATTGTGCTGCAACTCAGAGCAGATCTGAGTGTTGCTATTGAGATTCTTGACAATGCTATAGAATGCTTTGTGGTTGTCTTTATTTAAGTAGCTTTGGAGGATTTTATGAGGGCTCTCAGCTTCTTACTGAGGCTGACAAGGGAAGTTCCTCCAATTGCAACAGTTTTTCTTCTGTAGTAGTTTATGGCAGGGGACCACCAGATTGGCTTCCTTTTTTTGGAGGGTAGCATCTTGGTTCTGTTAGGGATTGCACGATCCATGCACTCGTATAAGTGCTTGTAAAGTGCATTTGTGTAGGATTCGGCAGTCGTACTGCTATTGTCCATCTGTGTGGGTGTCGTGAAGTTTGCCACTTCTGTCTTGAGAATTGTGAAGCTTGCTTTGGCGACATTTTTTATGGTAGTTTCCCTAATGGATGGGAGCGGGATGTGGATGTCTAGGGTGACTAGCTTGTGGTCTGATCTGACCAGCGAGGAATTGACCTTTGGTATGGAACACCGGTTGCCCATGTTGGTAATGACCAGGTCTAGGATATTGCTGCCCCTGGTGGGGGTGTGGATAAGTTGATCCAAGGTGTTGGAATTTATGAATTTCAGAAAACGTTGCCCATGTTGGTAATGACCAGGTCTAGGATATTGCTGCCCCTGGTGGGGGTGTGGATAAGTTGATCCAAGGTGTTGGAATTTATGAATTCCAGAAAACGTTGAGCAAAAGTGTTGATACATGAGTAGTTATCCCAGTTAATGGTGGGGTAGTTGAAATCACCCATTATTAAGGTGTTAGGTTGTACCCTAATATTTTCCAGTGCCTCAAGAAATGAGGAGTCCTGGAACAGAATCTGATTTGTCTGTTTTGAAAGGAGACAGAGACCTACTTGAGATGCTCCTTTGAAAACAATGTGTTGTATCGGGCAAGCTGCACAGGATCAGGATTGGCCATCCCTAATGGAAGTTGCATGAGATGGTCTTCTGAGATTGATTCAGTTTTGGGGAGCATCTCAAGTAGGTCTGTTAGTCTCCTTTCAAAACAGACAATCAGATTCTGTTCCAGGACTACTTAGAGGTAGACCCAGGATTCCTTACAGGGAGCCTCAGGAAGCAGATGCATTTCCACCCCTTCCACTGATAATAAACAGGGTCACTCTCAGGATTCAGAGAGACTGTTCAAACATCTTTGTGGCAACTACCCTCACGCCCAAGCAACAGTGCTTCTGCATTCGTATGGAATTGGGGAGGGGCAGTTGCTACAAACTCCCACTGACTTGATAAGCTACTACAACCGACTGCTTGAATGATTCAGTTCTGATACCTTTTATGCACTTTTTCATGAGAATGTGCAGCTAGTACTAAAGGAGGCAAGAAAACCTGATATTAGAAAATTGTATATTGGCAAGTTGGGAAAAAATCTAGTTGGTGTGTAGCCAATAACCAGGGCCCTAAAAGATAAGTAATACTGGTTCCTAAATATTTTTCAGTTGCTATCCTTTGGCTTCTCTTTATTTCTATGTCAGGGTTCATCTTGTGGCCATTTCAGCATGTCTCCCTATGAAGCCACCCCATTATCTTTGTTTCTTTTAAAACGATCGTTGAAAGGGTTTTTTTTTTTTTTTTTACACATGAGGCCACCTAGAAAGAACGTGTTTTTTTTTTTTTTTTCTTGAGACCTTAACTTTGTGCTGTTATGAGCTAAATAAGTCTCCATTTTATCTAATTCACATGACAGGTGGTATAGTTCATTACTTGGAAAACAGTTCTTATTGCTTTGTCATCTGTAGAATGAGTATTTGAGTTGCAAGCTTTGTCATCTGTAGAATGAGTATTTGAGTTGCAAGCTTTCATGGTGGATTAACCCTGTCTGGTAATTCCACAAGGATAGGATTACTTTAAGAACAAATCCTTCAGCCTCAGGTACTCTTGGAGTTCAGTTTGAATGAGGCCATCGAACTGGTGATTTACATAGACCTCAAAACCAGGGAGAAAAATGTGTACATGGTTTAGATGTATATGGACATCTAGGACACTATCTTGACAGTACCAAGTCCTTTATAAAAGCTGATCAGCTATATTTTTCTTATGATGGTATTAAGAAAGGACAACCTGCCATGAAAGACTATTTCTGGACAGCTGTCCTCGGCTATTGCTTTTTGTTTTTCCCCCATGGCAAATTAGTTCCAGTCAGTATCAAACCACAGTCTACAAGAGGCCATCTTCTACGATGGCTGACTAGAAAGAGGTGGACTCTAGAAGCATTCTGGAGGCAACTAATAGTTCTCCTCTACATACATTTACAAAATTACAAACTGGACTCCTTTTACAGGTCCTGAGATAGCTTTGCAAGGACCATTTTCCAGAGACTCCTGGACCCTTGTCCTTCCATCTACCAGGTTAAATCAGCTTTAGTGCTCAACTCAAATAGCCAAAGACTACTGCAGCATTGGGAATGGTGAACTTCGTACAAATTTGTAAGAATTTGTCATAACATTAGATGTTGGAAATCACATTTGCTGTAGTAGCTGTCATCTCCAGATCTGATGTTATCCTTGTCAACATTCATCACATATAGGTCTAGGATCTGACATTGGATCTGAGCCGGAAACACTTAGACAACAACTTAGATCAAGTTCCTCCCCTCCCACAATGCTCTGCTGCCCTCTTACCCCTCAGATCTCCTTTCGCTTGAAGACATACGCAGATTGCTCAACTCCTCCACTTTACACACACAAGGTTTATCCTTTAGGGATTTTTTTCTTAGTTTCCTTCATAGTTTTTTTGTGTAGTGTCTTAGTCTCTTAGTTTTCTTAGTGTTCTTCTGGTTTTCTGGTGTTCTGCATGTTGTAACAATCACTGTTCTTCCCCTCCTGTTTATGTGGCATCTTGCATCCTTTACACTGTCTTTATCATTGTAAAGTTTGTGAAGGATTTTCTTTCTTGGCTTTTTCTGTAGTTTAGGGTATTATCTGTGTTGCGTGTGAGAAACTTTTCCGTTCCCGACTTTTGCAGGTTTTTTACTTTGGACTTGATTTTGCCTGGTTTAATATGTTAGAAAAGCTTTCAGGATTTAAGAGGTGTTTTCCTCATGCATTCGGAAGATGCCTTTCTCTGGCTTGCATGAGGAGTACCTCTACTGCCTCAGTGTGAGCCACCTCTAGCTAGGTTGAATGTGGTATTTGTCCCACATTCAACCCCAGGGCCCTGGTAGAGTGTCGAAGTAAACTTCTCAAAGGAATGGTTCAGGGGGTCCTTTGCTCAAGGAACCATTGACCAAGCTGGGTCCCTCTGACCTCAAGAGAAAAGCAACCTCTTTCTCTTCTGGGGAAGTCTCTGGTAAAAAGCCTAGGCTGTCAGATCCCAGATCCCCGGGTCCAGCCATAGAGGGGTCTGATCCGAAGTCCTCCAGTGAGTCAACACCTAGATCCAAGGTCTCTGGTCCAAGGTGTTCAGATCCGAGGGTCTCTGAGTCGACTCATGGATCCAAGGCCTCTGGATTGAGACCTTTGGATCAGAGTCAGAGCACGACTGTCATGGATCCGATCCTGTCAGATCTGAATGTTTAGAGTGCCCTGCCAGCTGATCCTTTGGTTTCCTCTGATCCTATATGGTCTGATCAGAGATCCATGTTGGATCCTATTGTTGTAGAGGACCTTTCCTCTGATCTTCCAGGAGGGGATCATTTGTTTACCCCTCCGTGAAAGAGCCGTTCTCCGGACTGTCAGAGAAGACCTTCAGGGTCCTGGCATATGTCTACAGCTAGGTAGTCTATTTCCTCCCAATCCTCCAGGATCATCCTTCCTTCCAAAATGGACAGGATGATGCGGTCCGTTTTGAAAGCTCAGAGAGTTGGGGCTTTTGGTTTCCCCAACCCATCAGACTAGGGAGCCTTCTCCTACTCCCTGGTTAACTTCTCCTTGTCCAACCCAACTGGGTTTAGACTTGAGGGAAGTTGGCGTGCTGCATGGAGGAGGTGGGATTTCCCGGGACACCCTTTGTCCCTACCCTATCAGAGTCTATGGCTAGTTCTGCTCTCCCTCGCCTGGGGCAGGTAGAGCCACCATTCTGGATTATCACCTCAGTGTCAGTGTGTGGGTTCGGGTCCAGGCCTTTCGGATTGTTCTGTGCCCATTGTTGCTTTGGCTCTCGATAGTTCCGGTCCAGCCTTCTTTGTAGGGTTGGAGATTCTGGTGAGGTCTGTTCCTTCCTCCCTTGTGGTGTCACCCATGGGGAGGGGGGAGCTTTGTCCAGTCCTTCCACTTTCTGGGTAGTGGAAAGATATCTCTCTATCAGAGTAGCCTCCCTTGCTCACTAGGCTCCATCCCAGCCTCAAATTTTGAGTGGACCCTCTCATCCTGCTCCTGGTCAGCCTATTCGATGTAGTCTCCAGCAGGGAGTTTCCTTTATTGGGGCCCCCCACCACTTCCAAGTCGTCCCCAGAGCCTCCTTCTGAGGAAGTACCCTGGAAGAGGACATGTAAGAGGAGATCTTTTGACTCCCTCATGGAGTCTCTCATGGAGGACACTGATATTGATGAAGGTGATGGGTCCCCAAGGTTGCCCCCCGATATCTCCTTTGGTGACATCTTGGTGATCCTTAAGGCCAGGCGTAGTTGGTCTGCCCAGCCCCTGTCCTCTGAGACTGCCGTATTGCTGGAAGTTTTTGGTATGGGCCCATATACCTCTTGGGTGTCCCCCACTGCTAACCCCTTGAATAGCTTCATTGTCAGGGCATGGAAGGAACCCGACGCAGTGGACCCGGTGCCCAAGAGAGTGGATACGCGAGTCCCCCTTCCGACCAGACCTTTTCATCCAAGGCAGTTCCGGTTGATGCAATTGTAGTAGCTACCGCCATTAAGAAAAAGTTGGCGGAACAGAGTTAAGCTGTCCATCCTCCCAATCACAAGTTGACAGCGATTGACAGATTTGAAAAGTGGGTCTTCGCATCTGCTACATTCCGCCTGCGAGTCTTAAATTACCTGACACAGTTTACCTGTCTTCAGAGGGATTTGATCAAGGAACTTGCCACTTCCCTTTTGGAGACCATGCCGGCAGAGGACTTTAAGACCGTTTTCCCAAGCTTGCCACTCTCATCTATAGCTAATTCGTCCATGAGGTTGATATCCAGTGCTGCAGAGAGTACATCATGGGTGGCAGGTACAGGCATCACCATCAGGCATCATGCCTGGCTTCACTTATGCAGGTTTGTGGTGGCCTTTAAGGTGTCATTCACCAACACTCCCTTATATGTTTCAACCCTCTTTGGACCAACCGTAAAGGAAACTTTAGCCCGCAGTGAGCAAGAGGGAAAACACTGTCAGCCGTAGGGAGCAAGTTCCCTACCCCCCAAAGGCCTTTTTCCAAGACCCAATGGGGGAATAAGATTTGTTTCTGTAAGTCGCACTCTCCTTTAGAAAGCTCAAGAAGACTCCTCTTTCAAGTGACAGGGCAGATGTTTCAATGGTCGCTGCCGCCCTAGGGGCAGAGGAGTCCCGCAAAGCCATTTCTCCAAGCAACACTTCTCCGAGAAGCCCTTCAGTGCTCCTGAAGTGTTGCCCAACTATCCCTTCCTGGAGGCAGTTGGCAGTCCTTTGTTTGCACCCTGTGGCCTGGGCAAACATGACAGCAGATCAAAGAGTGATGAGAATTTATGTCCAGGGGCTACTATATTCCCATTTCCAACCCCCCGCCAAAAAGCAATACTCTCCCCGACATGCCACCTGGTCAGACAGAGTCAGCCCATCTAGAGGTGACCAACCTTATTCTAAAAAGAGCTATCCAAAGTGTTACCACAGGGCAGAGAGGAACTGGAACCTACGCCAGCTTCTTTTTGGTACACAAGAAAACAGGGGATCTGTGTCCAATTCTGGACCTCAGTCGGTTGTACTATCCTATCAAAATAGACAGGTGATCCAGGAGATTTCTCTGCTTTCGCATAGGAGCCGATCACTTTCAGTTCAGACCCCTGCCCTTTGGACTCACCACAGCCCCCCCAGGTGTTCACAAAGTGTGTGGCAGTGGTGGCAGTTCATCACTAGGCTGCAGGGATTCCAGGTGTTTCCCTACCTCAATGGCTCCTCACGGCTCCCACAGAGCACCAACTGGTGGACACCACACGATTTCTTTATCTTTTCAGTCAGCTCGGAATGAGAGTGAATTTTGCCAAGTCTGACCCCGTTTCAACAGCTGGAGTTCTTTGGCATTCAGTTTGGCACCATCTTTGAGATTGCAGATGTTCATCGTGTTACCCTGCTGCAGTCATCACACTTGGGTTATCCTGCTGTCAGGCGGTCCCGCAGTCGGCCCGAATTCCAAAGTCTTGGTCCGGCGTCTGTTGCTGTCGCTTCTTCCCTGACGTCAGTGCGCCAGGGGTATATAAGAGGCATCAGATGCCATTTTCTTACGTCTTTCTTGCAGTGCGGTGCCCGAAGCAGAAGCAGTTCGCAAGTGCCGGTCGGCCGACACCTGAGATTTTCAATTTGAATTTCAGTCCGAAGTCTTCAATAAAGCTAAGTACCCCGTTGGGGAACATTTTCTTGCCTCAGTCCGATGTCGGAAAAAGTTAACAATTGCATATCTTGTGGGAAGCAAATACCTCATAAGGACTTCCATTCCTATTGTATTCCTTGCCTAGGCCCAGACCACGACGTCGCATGTTGTCGGTTTTGTGCTAGGTTTAATAAACACACTATCAAATGCCGTTTTGACTTCGCACGGCATTACTTTGGTAGGAAATTTAATTGTATCATGCCATCGGAGCAGCCGACGACCGCAATTCATAAAAAACGCAAGGATAAGGACAGGCAGCCTAGGAATAAGCCACAGCTGGGCCTGTCGCCGGTTCTCAGTGAGGCACCTACGCAGCCCCTGACTACCACAGACCTGGAACCCCAGACAGCTGCCGACTCCCAAGCAGAGTCTACTAGGCCGATGCAGCCATCTACTGACACCGGAGCAGAATTAGACACCGGTGCAGAGGGAAACGCCTTTGGTTGCAGAAGGTGTCTTCAGACAGACTACACTCACCATTAAATCTTATGCTAAGCTTAAAACTCCTTTAAAACCTAAGAAAACTGTTCATCAGTCTACAGGTCAAGGCCCCATGCCTAAGAAACAGATGCTTAAGATGGCTTAAGATTTAATTATCCTTATGAGGGGTTCCCACCCCCCTCCTGATTAAAAGACCAAGACAAGAGGAGGATTATGCATCCTCTTACCAGGTTTCTCTCTCCTCAAATTCTTCTGAGGAATAGGATTACACTTTTCCACCTTATGAGGATTCTGATGCTGAAGACTCTATTCCCTCAGCATCTCCCCCTGAAGACTACTTCTTTGGGGAAACATTACATACCATGAGGGAACATTCCCACTGGGAAGGCCAGAATTACTCAGATTCTAAGAAAAGGCTCCGAGAGTTACTTTTATTACCCCAGCACAGACCTCTTGCTATCCCTCCTGTTTTAGATATTGTGGATGATATCTGCTTGGAGTCTAGTGTAAATCCAGACTCTACCTCCTGCTCCAGCCAAACCAGACAGATACTACAGAGTACCTGACTCACACAAATTCCTTTATAAAAGCCCTATAGCTGACCCAGAAACCATATCCCAGGGTCCTAAGGGAGCAAAAGCTTTTATGGCTAAAAACCCTGTGCCCTCTGAAAGAGATTCCAGAGCCCTAGATAGATGGGGAAAGAAAATATACACCTCTGCAACTCTGGCTATGAGAGCATTAAATTGCCAGTTTCACATGTTGAAATATCAGCAATTCCTGTTGTCTCAGTTAAAACTAAAAATGAGCACACATTCAGAACAGCCTGAATTCAAGGAAATGCAGGATCTGTTGCATGCAGCTGAACAGGTGGGCCAAGCATACTTTACAATGCGGATTTGATTCATTGGAAGCTTCCTGTAGAGCAGCTGTTACTGGCTCTGTCATTCGTAGACATGCTTGGTTAAAAGAGCAAACCCTCCCTGACCATGTTAAAGCAAAATTATTAGATGCACCTTTACAACAAGCTGTATTATTTGGTGTCAAAGCAGAAGAGGTTTTAAAGAAAATGGAGGATAAGGCTAAATCTATGCAAACGGTGAAGGATTTCTTGCAGGTACAACCCCCTCGCTTCAGCAGAAATTGGCCAACAAAAAAATGGTCTTTTCCAGCTTCAGACAGATCACAGAGGGGCAAATACAGATGCCCAAGGGGCAGAGGTAAGTCACAGGGCCCTTACAAACCTCGCCGATGGGGTTCTGCTACCCAGAAAGGAGGAGAAGACAGGCCCCAAGCTAGCAGAAGGCAGACGCAATGACTCTAGCCTCAAACTACCAAGCAAATCTCTCCTGGCAACACCCTTGGGAGGAAAACTAGTTTTTTTTGCAGACAACTGGCACATCATCACAAACGATAAATGGGTTCTAAACATTGTCTCTCAAGGATACAGATTCCACTTTCATACCTTACCAAGGATCAAAGGAATGCCAAACCTGCCACCAAATAAATGGGCAGAGGCACAAAAACAAATTACAGCTCTCATGAACATGAGAGCCATTCAACAGGTATCTACACAGGAGCAAGGACAAGGATTTTACTCGAGACTCTTTCTAGTCCCCAGAAAGGACAAAGCATGGAGACCCATTCTGGATCTTTCAATTCTGAACACCTATCTGGAAGTGCCAAAATTCAAGATGCTAACACTACAGCAGCTTCTTCCCATGCTGGGCAAAAATGCTTGACTTGTCACTTTGGACCTCAAGGAGGCATACCTGCATGTCCCTATCAGACAAAATTGCAGAAGATACCTCCACTTCATTGCAGGTTCAACGCATTATCAATTCTCTGCACTGCCCTTTGGCTTATCTACTGTGCCCAGGGTCTTCACAGAATGCCTGGCACCAGTAATTGCATACTGCAGACAAAGAGGAATTCAAATATACCCATACCTGGACGACTGTCTTATTCAAGCAGAAAGCAAGGACATTCTTTTACAGCATTTGGCATTTGTCAAACACCTAAGTTGCCTAGGGTACACAGTAAACGAAAAGAAATCAAAACTAGTGCCCTCATAAAACATAATATTCCTGGGTGCCAGCTTGAATACAACGACCCAGATGGCTCATCTCACGCCAGACAAACGACAGCTGTTTCAATATTTCAAAATAATGGCAACAAAGACCCAACTCCCTGCAAGAAAAATTCTGCAGGCCTTGGGATTCATGGCATCTTGCATACTACTAATACCATTTGCAAAACTGCATATGAAAAACTGCATATGAGGAAATTACAATGGTACCTGAAAAGTGTATGGACTCAGCACAGCCACAGCTTGGAAACAATGATTCCACTCATTCCCTGCCTTCAACAGGAGTTTCTATGGTGGGCACAGGCATGTTACCTCAAGGGTCAGCCTTTCACCTTACCCACAGTACGGCAAACTGACAACAGATGCATCGGACTATGTCTGGGGAGCACACATGGCAGGACAGTGCATTCAGGGCAAATGGACTACAGATCAGAGACACCTGCATATCAATCAAAAAGAAATGCTAGCGGTGCAGAATGCCCTAACAGCTTTCAAGGACCTTCTACACCCAGGACAACTACTAAGGACAGACAGCACCACAGTTATGTGGTACATAAACAAGCAAGGGGGCACACATTCCTACTCTCTGTGCAGGCAAGCAATGACCTTGTGGAACACTGCACTGTCTTACCAGGTTCAATTACAAGCACAATTCCTGCCAGGAAAGAAAAACACATTGGCAGATGACCTAAGCAGAAACATCATGGATCCACACGAATGGAAACTAGATCCACAAGTATTTGCAATGATAGCTCAAAAATGGGGATGCCCAGACATAGATCTGTTTGCAAGCCCCCACAACCACCAACTTCAAAAATTTTGCACAAGGACCTTCCATCCACTAGCTTGGAAACTGGACACCCTCTCATTCAGTTGGAAAACATTAACAATGTATGCCTTCCCTCCACTGCCTCTTCTAGCAAAGGTACTGCTGAAAGTCAGATTAGAGAGGCCACAAATGATTCTCGTTGCACCAGACTGGCCATACCAACATTGGTATCCAATTTTAAGGAACATGGCCCAGGGCCCACCATGGATTTTGCCACAAATTCCTCACCTGCTCACCCAGCGAGACAATCTGATTCTACACAGCCAGCTCAAGACTTTAAACCTGGCTGCATGGCAAATTACATAAAAAGCCAGCCAACACCTTTATCCAAAGCTGTTATGGATGTCATTCTGGAGGCCAGGAGGCCCAGCACCAGGAAAACCTACTCAGACAAATGGAAAAGATTTTGCGCCTGGAATCATGCTAAAGGCCTAAATCCCCTGGAGCCGAACATTCCTCAGATTCTACAATATTTAACTGAGATGTTACACAAAGGACTTTTCTTTTCATCTATTAAGATCCACGCCTCAGCAATTTCAGCTCATTACAGCACGGATCCACGCCTCAGCAATTTCAGCTCATTACAGCACGGATCCTCTATTTTCACATCCACTCCTAAGACAGGACCTCAGAGCGGCTAAGAACTTAAGACCGCAAAGGAGAGCTCCATCACCTACTTGGGATCTCAACTTTGTCCTGGAAAAGCTTACACTGCCGCCCTTTGATCCAGCTTTTTCAATTGATTTAAAATTTCTTTCATGGAAAACTGCCCTACTTCTAGCAATAACCTCAGCTAGAAGAGTCTCAGACCTACAGGCACTAATGGCAGTGGAAACTTTCTTCATTTTTCATCAAGACAGAGTTTCTCTACGAACTAATCCTTCCTTTATGCCAAAGGTGGTATCCAGTGTGGCCCTAACCAAACCATTCACTTGCCCACCTTCTTCCCAAATCCCCAGAACAAAGGAGAAAGACTCCTGCACTCTTTGGACATTCACAGACAGTTAAGTTACTACTTGGATAAAACTGAGGCTTTCAGAAAAACTGAGCAGCTCTTTGTAGCCTATGCTACAGGATCACAAGGAAAAGCCATCTCAAAACATACCATTTCTAAATGGATAGAACATTGCATACGTTTCTGCTACACACATCATGGGAAACCAGTATCTGCTAACATTAGGTCCCACTCCAGGGCTACAGCTACATCAGTAGCCTTTCTCAGGGGAGTGCCAACCAAGGATATTCTGGAAGCTGCTACTTGGAGTTCAGTGCACACCTTCACCAAACACTTTCACTTACCTCTTTACTCTAAGACTAGAGCTGGTTTTGCCACTGCAGTTTTGCAGGGCCTGCTATCTTCTTCTAACCCTGTTTGACTCCACCTCCCCTCCTTAGCTTTGGGATTCAACCCAAGTGTGATGACTGCAGCAGGGTAACACGATGAACATAGTACAGTTTTGTACCTACCATAAATGTAGGTGTTAGTGTTCACCCTGCTGCAGTCCAGGTTACCCTCCCTCCATCCCCTCTGAACCAGCTGAACTTATCTCTACCACTTTATCCTATTCTACCTCTGGTGTATTTGCTTGTACCTAAGGGTTTTGATATATACATATATATATTTTGCCTACCTTTTGGGGGCACCTGACATCTGGGGCAAGAAAAACTGAAGAAAATGGCGTCGGATGCCTCTTGTATACCCCTGGCGCACTGACGTCAGGGAAGAAGCGACAGCAACCGACGCCGGACCAAGAATTTGGAATTCGGGCCGACTGCGGGACCGCCTAACGGCAACCCAAGTGTGATGACTGCAGCAGGGTGAACACTCTAACATCTACATTTATGGTAGGTACAAAACTGTATTTTCTCCCCCTCCATGTGCTTCTTATCCGGTCTCATGTGTACAGTCCCTTCTGGAGCAAACGTGTCCTGCAGTATCACTCATTCTGAGAGCCTTATGTTCAATGGCACCAGCTATTTGTTTGGTTTCTCTGTCCATGTACTACATGAGAGTTCTACAGTGGACCTTGGCAGTTCAGTAGTCTGCTCTTTCTCATCCTCTGTCAGTTCCCATATGGCTTACTCCAGTATGCCGAAGGTATCTGTCGTGGTGGATGCACTCTCCAGACCTCCTAGTAGGCAGATCTTTTTCTCCCCCTACTCCTGTGGCCACAGTGACAACGGATGCTTCCCTCCTAGAGTGTGGGTGGTGGGGGGGGGGGGGGCACTTCTCTGGGAAGACTGTCCAAGGGACTTGGTCCCAGTCAAAGACCAAACTGCACGTCTGTGTTCTGGAGATAAGCAATCATCCTTGCATTGCAAGCCTTTCAGGGCTGCTTTCTTCTAGGGACAGTAGCAGTGCACACAAACATGGCTGTTGTGTGGTACATCAGCAAGCAAGAGGGCAAACCTTATCTGCTTTGTTGCCAGGCCATGAGGGTTTGGAAGTTGGCAATGTTCTCTGGACGCTTTCTCCTTGCAATGCATATTCCCAGAGCATCCAATGTGCTGGCAGAGAAGCTGAGCAAGGCTATTCTGACCCCGCACAAGTGGTTCCTGAATCCACTAGTGGCAAAGTAGGTGGTCCGTCGATGGGGCCAACAGAGCTGCGATCTATTTGCTTCCCTTCTCAACAACAAATGCAGCAGCTACCTTGCCTTGCCCCCCCCCCCCCCGAGGGGAAGTCACGATTGGCCTCCAGGTCTTGTTTATGCTTTTCCTCCATTACCACTAATTCCGAGAGTTCTTCAGAAAGCAAGATGCCTCAGGACGCAGTTAATCCTCATTGCCCCCTTCTGGCCTTGGCAGGTGTGGTTCTCTCTTCTATGGTTTTATCTGAAGCCACGCCCCTTGGGTGGTCGATCTGGATATAATCTCTCACCAGTCACTCCTTTCTCTTCCAAATCTGCAGACCCTCTGTCTGACAGCTTGGTTTGTCCAATTCCACTGATTCTTGCTAAGTCCAGGCTTGTGTCCCCTGTGAAGGACATTATTCTTGTTTCTCAAAAATCTTCTACCCAGAGAGTTTACAGAAGTGGAAGAGAGTTTCCATCTGGGCTAGAGATCGGAATATGGATCTATTTTCAACTATTTCCGATATTTTTCTTTTCCTGGCTTACCTCTTTCAGGCTGGAGTTAGTTTCTCTACAATTAAAGTCTAAATGGCAGCTATGTCTAACTTTTCACCTTAATGATGAACCTACGTTCTCTTCTTGCCTCTGCAAGCCTTTCTTGAAAGGTGTCTTTTTGTTGCATCCGTCAGTCAAGGATCCTTCTCCACCATGTGATCTTGCTCTGGTGCTGCAGTGTCTAACAACTTTTGAGCCTGCTGCATCCTGTCATCTTAAGTTTCTTTCTTGGAAGTGTGCCCTTTTGGTGGTGATAACTTGAGCAAAAAGAGTATCAGAATTGCAGTCTCTTACTATCAAGCCTCATTTGATATTCCATGAAGAAAGAGTGGCCTTAAGAACCAGTCCTTCTTTATGCCAAAGCTGACCACTGAAGCAAACCTCAATCAGTCTGTCCAACTTCCGGTGTTCTTTCCTAATTATGCTAACAAGGGGGAATACATTTTGCATACTTTGATGTTCATCGACAGCTTTATTTTTATTTGCACAGAACTAAGTTATCTGATGCTGTGTGTCATTATTGATCATGAATGGGTCTAGGATCCGAACCAGCAAAAGTGAGCAGCAGCTCCTAAGCTCGAGCTCCTCCCCTTAATTCCTGTTACCCACAATCCTCAGATCACGTTTGCCGTGATTGTGGACGTTTGTCTTCCTAAGCAGCTTGAGCTCTAATTTCAGATAAGTGAAATTTTCTGTTTTTTTTCTGCCTTTCTAGTTCCCTACTTCTACTGAGCTTAAATTTGTCTAGTTTGTGCAATGTACTGTAGTTTTAGTGTAGTTCCCCCCTCCCCCGGTTAGTTTTCTCTGGTGTTGGATTTCTCTTCTCACCTTTTTTCCTCTTTCATTTTTCCCCTTTCCTCCTTTTTGTGAGTGATTTGTGTGTGTGTGCTGCTTTATGGCTGGCAAAACTTTGGGTATCAGGTGCTGCTCCTCGTGTGATCATAAGCTTGCTCCCACTGACATGCATGAGGAGTGCGTCTACTGTCCAGGAGAGCCCCATTTGGAGATTGTGTGATATTTGTGCACGCGTCAATCCCTGGGCTCTCCTAGACTGTAGGAATAAGTTACTTCTTAAGGGGCTGGCTTCTGGGGGCCCCTTGATCTCTGGGTCTCCCTCTAAAGCTACTTTGGATCCCAAGAGAAAGCACTTTTCCTTGTGGAATCTGACATCCAAAATGGCCCAGGCTCTCGGATCCAAGTGCTCCGCATCCAAGCCCACCCTTGGGGGCTTTGGCTCTGGGCACTTTGGCTCCGAAAGTCTTTGCTTCCCCGGCCGGATCCAATTCCTCCCAGGTGGGCAAGTCATTGGATCCGACCGGTGGTTTGAGGTCCCCCTCTGCTCTGACAACTTCAGATCCATTGGTAGGGTCGGACCAATCTGGTCCTTTGGGCCTGATAGTTATGATAGACTCTCCAGCCCCATCCAAGTCTTTGGATCCGAAGAGGCCTAGTAGGTCCTCTTCCAGGGATCACAGGCTATTGACTCACTCTGGGCATTCCTTGGTTTCTTCTTGTTCCACCAGTAGTCTGCTCCCTTCAGAATGGACCAAGTAATGAGGGGTTTCCTCAAAGCCCAAATGGTGCTGGGTCTGCGCCCAATCCCCTAGCCGTGTGCCAAGGGGCGCTTCACCCATTCCTACCCTCCTCTTCTCCCACTCGACTCGTGAGTTGGGTGCCTGAGGGTCACAGCTTGCAGAAGGAGAGGCAGCTGGCATCAGGTAATATCTCTTACTCCCACGTCTCCTGCGTCTGCTCATTTGCCCAAACTTTGCCTCGTGCCCGAGAGATCCATGCAGCCACCTTGGGGGGGGGGGGGGTTCTGGTCCAGAGCTGGAGGGGGGGTTCTGGTCCAGAGCTGTCGGATCATTCCCTTCCATTGGGGGCTTCAGCCTTGGATAGCTTGGGCCTGATATCATCCATGGGGGGGGAGTTGATACTGTGCTGGGCTGTCCCCTCCCGCCATTCTCGTCTGTGGCCAGTGGGAAGGGGGAAGGTGGGACTTGACCCAGTCCCTCCACCTTTTGGGTGATAGAAAGGTCTGTCTCTACTTGGTTGGTGACCTTCTCTTTGGCCCTGAACCCTACATTACCTGGTTCCATTTTGGGCTGCGAGCCTACATTTTTGGTCTGCAGTCAGTCTCCCCCAGATAGCCTTAAGAGGGGCATTGGCCCCCATAGAGGCCTCTTCCTCAGAGTCGTTCCAGAGAGTCCACAGTGGAGGAGACTCCTCGAAAGAGGTTGTGTAAGAGGAGGCATCTAGACTCCCGTCTGGAGTCTCTAAAAGATGACATGGATTTTGATGAAGGGGACTGGTTCCCAGACTTCACCTGAGGAGATATCCTTCAGTGTCATCCTGGAAATCCTTAAGCAAGAAGGCAGTTGGTCTTCCTCAACCCTGTCCTCTGAGGAGTCTGTGTTCCCTTTCGGAGTTGTTGCCTCCGGAGAACCTGAAGTTGGTTTCTCCGAAGCTATCCACTCTTACTTCCCTAGCGAATGCATCGATGAGATTAATTTCGAACTATGTAGAGGCCACCTCTCGAGTGGCAGGCACAGGCATTGCCATAAGGCGCCATGCCTGGCTTCACCTTTGTGGGTTTCTGGACAACTTTAAGGCATCCTTTACGAATACCTCATTCGATGGGTAAAGCTCTCATTGGTTCTTCGGTCAAGGACACATTGACCTGCAGTGAGCAGGAGGGGTAAGACCTTAGCAGTCTGGATAAAGTTTTCTGCTCCCCAACGTTCCTTCTCTAAGACCTGAGGGGTAGTAAGAAACTGTGGTTCTGCAAGACAAGTCTTCCTTCCAGGATGCTCCGCAGGAATCCTCCTCTTTTGGCCAGGGAATGGGGGGTTCAATGGCTGGCGCTGCTGAATGTGCAGAGGGGGTCCGCAGAATCGGGGCTTCTGAGAACCCTTCTCAGAGAAGCCCCAGCAGCTCTCCTGAAGTGCTGCTCAATTGCCCTGCCCTGCCCTGGCGGCAATCAGGAGTTGTGTACATCTCTGCATCAACTGGCCTGGGCAGCCATAACCTCAGACCAGTGAGTGCTAAACATCGTGTCTAGGGGTTACTTCACTGCCTTCGAACATCCCCCTCCTTTACAGAAGTCGCTCCCCGATGTTCCACCCCGCCAAAGGGAGTCTGCTCTCTTTAAAGGTGCAAGACCTTCTTCAAAAACAGACCATCCAAAAGGTCCCAACAGGACAACAAGGATCCAGGACTTACTCTCACTTCGTTTTAGTACCAAAAAGAACAGGAGACCTGCGTCCCATTCTGGACCTCGGCCAACTGAATTTGTCGGTCAAGAAGTCTAAGTTCTGGATGGTTACTCTTCAGTCCATTCTGCCACTTCTGTGCAAGGATGATTGGATGTGCTCCAATAGATGTTAAGGACGCATACTATCACATAAAAATAGACACATGCTCCAGGAGACTCCTGCGCTTCCCAGTTAGGGGCCAATCATCATTGGTTCAGAGCCCTACCCTTTGGTCTCAGCCCCCTCCAGCTACAGGGATTTCAGGTCTTTCCTTACCTAGACGATTGGCTCCTTACGGCTCCTACAAAGCATTCAATTCATTGCTATTTGTAGTTTTAATTGAATAGTGACGTCATGATCATGTTTCACACTTGATTGGAAGGTTATAGGGATAATGATGTATTTATATTAAGTGAATGACCATTGTTTTTATGAAAGTGTGAAGAAACATTCTTTGCAATGTGAAAGCTCTCACTCTGTTTTATTTTGTTGCCTTGGTGTGTTGTTAAAACTTTTTGATCAGCCGTGGTGTTGCCTCATTTGTTTGTATTTGGATTACTACTACTGCTCTTGAGAGGCACTTTATCCTGGACTGTTTTGTTCTTTGAATATCCCACAAAGCATTGCCTTTCCACTAGCAATGGATTTCACCCCGAGTCTCTCTCAAGCACTTGGCATAACTGTCAACATTCCGAAGTCTCACCTACTGCCATGTTAGAGACTAGAATTCATAGATATGATTCTCGACACAGTGTCTGAGACTGCAGCCCACAACCCAGGAACAAGTCTTCTCTCTTCTGGATTGGGACAGTGTCCCTGCCCATCTCATCCTGCAGGTTCTTTGGTCAATGACAACTGCCATTCAGTTAGTCCCCCTCGCCAGGTTTCATATGTGGGTCCTCCATTGGACTCTGGCAGTACAGTGGTCATCTTGTCTTCACCCCATGCCAAACTTAGTTTGAATTGCTCGGGTCTGCAAACATCACTTGACTTGGTGGGTCCAGACCAGGAATCTCCTGCTGGGGAGACCCTTCTGCCTACCACAACCCCAAGTGGTGTGGGGGGACATTTCCAGGGAAGGACTGTCCAAGGCACGTGGTCCCTGTTGGAGACCAAGTTGTACATCAATGTCCTCGAGATGACCGTGGTCCTACTAATGTTGCAAGCCTTCCAGGACTTTCTCCCACTCTGGGTGGTGGCATTTCAGACAGACAACATGGCTGTGGTCTGGTATATCAACAAACAAGGGGGAACATGATCTTTACCCTCTGTGCCGAGAGGCATGACAGTTTGGGAATAGGTGATGGCCTCTGGCTACTTTCTTCTTGCAATACATATTCCCGGCGATTCCAACGTTCTAGCAGACAAGTTGAGCAGGGCCATTCTGAGTCCCCACGAGTGGTCTCTGAAAGTCAGTGGCAGATGGATCTCCCATTGGTGGGGATTTCTGTACTGCAACCTGTTTGCGTACCCAGCCAGTTTCAAGTGCAGCAGATTCTTTGCCCTAATCCCCCCTCCGGGGGAGTCCCCAGGGATGCTCTGATTTACGATTGGCTGTCTGGTCTTCTCTATGCTTATCTTCCAATACCCCCTATTCCCAGAGTACAACAGAAAGCCTGTTGCTTGAAGGCTCAACTCATCCTCGTTGCCTCCTCTTGGCTTCGACAGATGTGGTTCCCCCTCCTATGGTCTCACCTGATGTATCTACCTTGGATATTAGATCCAGTACAGGATCTTATCTCCCACCCATAGGGACTACCTCCTCCCGATGTTCATTGTGTTTCACTGTTGCAGTCATTACAGTTGGGCTATCCTGCTGGCAGGCTACCCACAGTCGGCGCGAGTTCCAAAGTCTAGGTCCGGCATCGGTTGCTGTCGCCTCCTCCCTGACGTCAGTGCACCAGGGGTATAAAAGATGCAGCTGACCCCATTTTCTTCAGTCTTTCTTGCTGCGCGGTGCCCGAAGCAAAAGCAGTTTGCAAGTGCCGGTTGGCCGATTCCTGAGATTTTCAAATTCGAATTTCGTATCCGAAGTCTTCATTAAAGCCAAGTACCCCGTTGGGGAAACTTTTTTTTCTTGCTCCATTCCGATGTCAGAAAAAGTTAATAATTGTATTTCTTGTGGGAAGCAAATAAAGATTTTCATGCTTACTGTATTCCTTGCCTAGGCCCTGACCACGACGTTGCTAGTTGTCTGTTTTGTGCTAGATTTAACCAACGCACTATTAAGCGTCAGTACGATTTTGCATTTCATTACTTTGGCAGAAGATTTAATTAATGCCGTCGGAACAGCTGACTGCCGGAGTTTATAAAAAGCGCAAAGAAAAAGAAACGGACAGGCATCAGACGTCCAAAACCGACGAGGCTTCCGCTAGGCCTGTCGCCGGTTCTCAGTGAGGTGCTTTCGCAGCCCCTGACGCCCGCTACCTCAGAGCCACAGGCCGCTTCCGACTCCCACGTGCAGCTGACTAGGCGCTTGAAACTCAAGGTATTGGACACTCGGAAAACTATTCCCTCAGATGGGTCCGGAGCCGCTGAGCAGGCATTGGCTTCTGAGGGTGTTTTCAGGCCTACACAGTTATATGTGAAAGCAACTTTAGCTTCAAAGTCTAAAGCAGCTTTAAAGACAAAGAAACAAGTACAGCATTCTCCTGGACAGTCTTCCATGCCTAAAAAACAGATGCTTAAAATGGCCGAAGACCTAATTTCTTTGATCAGGGGTTCCCATCCCCCTCCTGATAAGAGGCCTAGGCAAGAGATAGAATATGAATCTTCAGATCCGGTTTCCATTTCCTCTGATTCCTCTTCTGAACAGGAATATTCTCTTCCTCCCTATGAGGATTCTGATGCTGAAGAATCTTTTCCTTCAGCCTCTCCTGTTGAGAATTATTCTTTTGGGGAGACCCTGCATACTATGAGGGAGCATTTCCACTGGGAGAGCCAATATTACTCAGAGTCCAAGAAAAGGCTCAGACTTCCTTTTATTATCTCAACACAGGCCCCTTGCTATTCCTCCCGTTTTAGACATTGTAGATGTATTTTCAGAGTCCAGTCTGTCTCCTGACTCTCTACCACCAGCTCCTGTTAAGCCAGTCAGATACTACAGGGTTCCTGATTCACATAAATTTCTTTATAAAAACTCTGCTGCTGACCCAGAAACCATCTCTCGGGGTCCCAAAGGGGTCAAGGCTTCCACTGCAAAAAACCCTATCCCCTCTGATAGGGATTCAAGGGCCCTGGACAGATGGGGGAAAAAGATTTATACTTCTGCTATCTTGGCTGTAAGAGCTTTAAATTGTCAGTTTCATATGCTTAAATATATCAGCAATATCTTATGTCACTGCTTAAACAGAAAATGTTGACAACTTCAGAATTTGCAGAAAACAAAGAAATGCAGGATGTATTGCATGCAGTTGAACAAGTGGGAAAGCATACTTTGCAATGTGGTTTTGATTCTCTAGAGGCCTCCTGCAGGGCTGCTGTTACGGGTTCTGTCATTAGGAGGCATGCTTGGTTAAAAGAACAGAATCTGCCTGATCATGTTAAAGCAAAACTTTTATGTGCTCCATTACAGCATGATACCTTGTTTGGTGTTAAAGCAGAAGAGGTATTGAAGAAAATGGAGGACAAAGCTAAATCTATGCAAACAGTTAAGGATTTCTTACAGGTACAGCCTCCCAGATTTAGCAGGAACTGGCCTACAAAGAATTGGTTCTTTCCAGTGTCAGACAGGCCACAAAGAGGCAGATACAGACGCCCCAGAGGCAGATCACAGCCCCAAGGCTCATACTGGCCTAAACAATGGGGTGCTTCTACCTCCAAAACCGGAGAGGAAAAATCACAGCCATACAGGAAACCGTCTCAATGACTTTCCCCTGCCAGCACCAAGCACTTATCTTCTGGCAGTTCCTTTGGGGGGAAAGCTAACACTTTTTTCACAAAATTGGCACATGATCACCCAGGACAAATGGGTCTTAAATATCGTATTACAAGGCTACAGGTTCCACTTTCACACCCTGCCAAGTCCAAACGGTATACCAGACCTGCCACGCAATCAATGGGCAGAGGCACAAAAACAAGTCTCACCCCTCATGGACATGAGATGAGGGCCATTCAGCAAGTACCACAGCAAGAGTAGGGACTAGGATTTTACTCAAGGCTATTCTTGGTGCCCAGAAAGGACAAAGCCTGGAGACCAATACTGGACCTGTCCTAAACACATTTCTGGATATTCCAAAATTCAAAATGTTAACTCTGCAGCAGCTTCTGCCCATGCTGGGCAAGAAGGCTTGAGTTGTGACTTTAGACCTAAAAGAGGCATACCTGCATGTCCCAATCAGGCAGTCATGCAGAAGATACCTCAGATTTATAGCTGGCTCAATGCACTACCAATTCTCTGCACTGCCCTTTGGCTTATCTACTGCGCCCATGGTCTTCACGAAATGCCTAGCACCAGTAATTGCATTTTGCAGACAGAGGAATACAAATATATCCTTACTTGGATGACTGCCTTATTCAAGCAGAGAACAAGGACATTCTACTACAGCATCTGGCGTTTGTAAAATGATTACTAACAGGTCTAGGGTACACAGTAAACAAAAAGAAATCAAAACTCGTACCCTCTCAAGAGATAATATTCTTGGGTGCAAGCTTAAATACAACTGCCCAGATGGCTTATCTCACGCCGGACAAACAGACAACTGACTACTTATTTCAAAATGTTGGCAACAAAGACCCAGTTATCTGCAAGAAAAATTTTGCAGGCTTTGGGCTTTATGGCATCCTGCATTCTGCTAATTCCATATGCAAGACTGCATGTAAGGAAACTTCAGTGGTATTTAAAAAGTAATAACCAAATAACAAAAAGACCAGTCGGAGTAAATGCTCTACTATGAACAGCAAAATTGAAACTATAAACATAAAACGTTCGTAGAGCAAAACAATGGAAGGGATAAAGTCAAACCAAATGAACACGTAAATCCAAGCAGAAAAAAGTCCAAAGTCTTCAAAATAGTAAATAGATAAAACAGGTTTATTCGAACAAGACGAGGTGATAAAACAGGTTTATTCGAACAAGACGAGGTGATAAAACAGGTTTATTCGAACAAGACGAGGTGATAAAACAGGTTTATTCGAACAAGACGAGGTGATAAAACAGGTTTATTCGAACAGGACGAGGTGATAAAACAGGTTTATTCGAACAAGACGAGGTGATAAAACAGGTTTATTCGAACAAGACGTCTTGTTCGAATAAACCTGTTTTATCTATTTACTATTTTGAAGACTTTGGACTTTTTTCTGCTTGGATTTACGTGTTCATTTGGTTTGACTTTATCCCTTCCATTATTTTGCTCTACGAACGTTTTATGTTTATGGTATTTAAAAAGTGTTTGGACTCAACATTGCCACAGCCTGGAAACTAATTACCCTCATTCCCTGCCTGCAACAGGAGTTTCGATGGTGGGCAAAGGCCTGTCACCACAACACGGGACAGCCATTCACCTAACCCACAGCCAGGCAGACATTGAAAACAGATGCATCGAATTATGCCTGGGAAGCCCATATGGCAGGAAGATGTATTCAGGGCACATGGTCCGCAAGTCAAATGCATCTACATATCAATCAAAAAGAGATGCTAGCTGTTCAAAATGCCCTGACAGCCTTCAAGGATCTACTTCATCCAGGACAACTACTGTTAAAGACGGACAATACTACAGTCATGTGGTACATAAGCAGGGAGACGCACATTCCTACCCCCTCTGCAGACTAGCCATGAATTTGTGGGACACAGCATTGACTTACCAAGTACATCTGCAAGCACAATTCCTGCCAGGAAAGATAAATACTCTGGCAGATGAACTAAGCAGAAATGTAATGGATCCCCATGAGTGGAAATTGGATCCACAAGTCTTCAGCATAACAAGGAACTGGGGATGCCCGGACATAGACCTATTTGCCTCCCCTCACAACTGCCAACTACAGCGATTCTGCACAAGGACTTATCACAAGCAAGCATGGAAAGTGGATGCTCTCTCTTTCAGCTGGAAAAACCTAACAGTATATGCCTTTCCTCCTCTGCCTCTCCTCCCCAAGGTACTCCTCAAGGTCAGACAAGATAAGCCAAAAATGATACTGATTGTCCCAGACTGCCCCACCAGCACTGGTACTCAATCCTAAAGAGCTTGTCTCAGTGTCCAGCTTGGACATTACCTCAAATTCCTCACTTACTGACCCAACAAGACAGATACTGCACAGCCAACTCAGGACCTTAAACCTAGCAGCATGGCGGATAATGTAGCCATTCAAGACACTGCCTCTCTGTAAAGCAGTGATGGGTGTTATTTTGGAGGCCATGAGGCCTAGCACCAGAAAATCTTATGCAGAAAAATGGAAGAGATTCTGTGCTTGGAACCAGGCACAAGGTATTGACACGATTGTTCCAAATATTCCTCAGATTTTACAGTACTTAACTGAGATGCTGTATAAAGGCCTTTCCTTTTCATCAATTAAAATTCATACCTCTGCCATTTCAGCTCATTACAATACAGAACCACCTATTTTTTCCATCCATTACTAAGGCAGTACCTCAGAGGGCCAAAAACATAAGACCTCCAAGGAGAGCACCAATACCTGCATGGGACCTCAACTATGTCTTGGAAAAACTCACACTGCCTCTGTTTGAGCCAGCCTCTGCAGCTGATATAAAATTCTTATCCTGGAAAACAGCTCTGCTGCTAGCAATAACCTCTGCTAGACGAGTCTCAGAGTTACAGGCACTCATGGCTGTGGAACCTTTTATCATTTTTCATCCTGACAGGGTTTCTCTTAGGACAAGCCCAACATTTATGCCTAAGGTAGTGTCCAGTGTGGCCCTTAACCAAACAATTCATTTGCCTACCTTTTATCCAAACCCACAGAATAGGGATGAGAGACTTCTGCATTCTTTGGATATTCACAGGTAGCTACACTTCTACTTGGACAGAACCAAAGCTTTTAGAAAGACTGAACAACTTCTAGTGGCATATGCTGCAGGATCACAAGGAAAGCCCATCTCAAAGCAGACTATTTCAGAGTGGACAGGCCACTGCATTTGTTTCTGCTATTCACAGCATGGCAAATCAGTGCCTAAGGGCATTAGGCCACATTCAACCAGAGCAGCAGCCACTTCAGCAGCCTTCCTCAGAGGAGTACCAACCAAAGACATCTTGGAGGCTGCAACTTGGAGTTCAGTGCACACTTTTACAAAGCACTATCACTTACCTCTCTACTCTAAATCCAGGGCAGGCTTTGCCACTGCAGTTCTTCAGGGCCTCATAGCCTCTCCTAATCCTATTTAGCACTAGCCTCCCAACTTTAGCTTTGGGATTCAACCCAATTGTAATGACTGCAACAGTGAAACACAATGAACATAGTACAGTTGTGTACCTACCATAAATGTAGATGTTAGAGTGTATTCACTGTTGCAGTCCAGGTTACCCTCCCACCACCCCCCTTTTCCTTTGCTGGGACTTATTTGTACTTCTCTATTCTAGACAACCTATGGGGTGTATTTGCTTGTAGATGAAGGAAAAGTTGTTTTGTGTATGCATGCTTATTGGCATAATTTAGCCTACCATTTTAGGGGCACCTGACATCTGGGGCAAGAAAAACCGAAGAAAATTGTGTCTGCTGCATCTTTTATACCCCTGGTGCACTAACTTCAGGGAGGAGGTGACAGCAACCGATGCCGGACCTAAACTTTGGAACTCTGGCTGACTGCGGGTAGCTGCCAGCAAGGATAACCCAGTTGTAATGACTGCAACAGTGAATACACTCTAACATCTACATTTACGGTAGGTACACAACTGTACTTTTTGAAGTCCTTGAGACTGACAGCTTGGTATCTCCAGTTCTTGTAATAGTCAGCCTGGCAAATTTGCCTTCACCAGTAAAGGACATCATTTTGGCCTCCCGGAAGCCCTTTACAAAAAAGGTTTAAGTAAGTGGAAGAGGTTCTGTATTTGGGCTCGTCAGAGGGACATGGATCTCTTTTCAGCTCGGCTTGCCGATATTTTGTCCTTCTTCTTTGGCCTTTTTCAGCAGGGGGCAAATTTTTATATGATTAAGCTCCAATTGGCAGCTATATCTAACTTTCATTTGGATGCCTGTCCTATCTTCTTCTAGGTTATGCAAAGCCTTTCTGAAAGGGGTGTTCTTGCTTAGGTCTCCCATTAGACTCCTCTCCTCTGTGGGATCTTACTTTGGTATTGCAGTCCCTAACACTACCCCTTTTGAATCTGCTGCAACATGTGTGACAGCAAGCTCTTATCTTAGAAAACTGCTCTTTTGGTGGAAATTACCTCCGCCAAAAGAGTCTGAGTTACAGGTGCTTTGTATAAAACCTTCTTTTTTGGTTTTCCATAAGGATAGGGTTTCCCTCAGAACCAATCCTTTTTTCATTCCTAAGGTGGCTTCGGAAACTAATCTAAACCAGTATATCCAACCTCCCTGTCTTTTTTTCCCCCAATTTCTCCAACACAGGCGAATACCAGTTTCATTGTCTAGATGTGCATAGGCAGTTATGCTTATACCTAAAGAGGACTGAGGACTTTCAAAAATCAGATCAGCTCTTCGTGGCCTTCTCTCAGGCCAGAAGAGGCAGAGCGATTTCCAGAGTGTCCATCTTTCATTAGATTGTGTCTTGTACAGACCACATTTACCAGGTGCGTTATAAGAATCTTCCTAGACTTCTTAAAGCCCACTCTACTAGGTCAGTGGCTGTGTCTTCAGTGTTCTGGGCTAGAACTTCCGTAGATGACATTTATGCCACCACTACTTGTTCAAATCCCCATACCTTTGTATCACACTACAAGTTGGATTTGGTATCCATAGGTAGGGCCTCATTTGGTTCTTCTGTGCTCTGGCATGTCCTTCCATGAGACCTCCCAGGGTTTTCAGGTAGCTGGGGACTCTGACCCATCTGTAATTAATAATGACATGGATAGTATCAGAGTTATGTACTTACCATAACTTGGAATCTGTGCTATCCAGTGTCTATTCATCACGTTCCCACCCTTCATCCCTCTCTTTCTGATGGCCAGGAGAGTATTGGGGCTGTTTCAAGTGAGTATGTTATCTTGTTATAAAGGTTGGAATTGTCCCGGATGGGACTAATATCTAGCAAACACTATCTGAGGGTTGTGAATAACAGGAAGTAAGGGGAGGGGAGGAGCTGGGGCTTAGGAGCTCACTTTTGCCAGCTCTGATCTGAGGTTGGATCCTAGACCCATCTGTGTTGAATAATGACACTGGATAGCACAGATTCCAAGTCATGGTAAGGATATAACTCTCTTTTTCATCTGTCAGACTACTTGTTTGTGGCCTTTTCAGTCAACAGGGAGGGCCGAGCTGTTTCAAAAATTACAATTTCCCGTTGGATTTCACAGTGCATCTCTCATATCTACTGCTGCTGTGGTTTTCCTTTGCCTGGACTAGTTAAGGCTCATTCTACTAGGTCAGTGGCTACATTAGCTTCCTTCTCAGCTAGTCGGTCCTTCGATGACATTTGTGCAGCGGCAACTTGGTCTTCTCCTCATACCTGTATTTCTTATTACAAACTTGACCTAGTTTCTAGGGGAAGGACTTTCTTTGGCTCCACTGTTCTTTGGCATGTCCTTCCGTGAGGCCACCCAAGAATGTTGGGTAGCTGGAACTCTGACCCCATATGTGATGAATGGTGACTAGGATAATATCAGATTAATAGTTATGTACTTACCGTAACTTGGTGTCTGTGTTATCTGTAGTCACCATTCATCACGATTCCACCCTCCTTTCCTCCTTCCTGAGAGATTGGCAGAATATTTGTTGGATCCTTTCTGGTGGCAGGTCTACTCGTCTGTCTTCCTTCTCCAGGGCAAACTCGATCTAAGGAGTTAGAGGGCAGCAGAGCATTATGGGAGGGGAGGAGCTTGAGCTAAGCTGTTTGTGTTGCCAGCTTGGATCGTAGACCTATACTTGATGAATGGTGACTACAGTTAACACAGATACCAAGTTATGTTACGTACATAAGTATTATTTCTTTCCTACACACAATTGTTTATTGGGTGACATAATGCCTTTGTGTTTATATCTAAAAACAGGTTTAGGATACAGTTATTTTTTAGGATATAGTTATTTTTTTCTACAGGCAAGAAAGTCCTGAAGTCACTTATTTCTGGCAGCTGTTCATCTGATTAGTGCTGGCCAATCAGCAGCCAGCGGGAATGTGTGGGAGAGACCTTTTGAAGAAAGTCTACTGTTGCTTCCTAAGCAGGAAACCTAAATAGCTAAAAGCTACTGCAGCAGTCTGGAATTCGAATAATTACCGATTATAGCAAGTTTTTTTCACAACTGTAATTTATTCAGTTATGATGTGACAGCTGATTCACAACTTCTAACCATTTTGTGAAAGTGTGATGTATTTGGTCAGTCTTATTAATCATACTTTTAAGTCTGCGATAAAAGACTTCAGACCACGAGGAACCTCAAACCAGTTAGTACCTTAACGCAGTTTTTTTATTTAAATGCACAATACTACAGCAGCGTTTTCGCTACTCTAACAAGGTAGCTTCTTCAGAGGAATTAAAAGAAGGTGTTGCTGACTACATAATTTCATCACTTCCTGGTGCATTTTTTTGACAAAAAATTGTTTATATATACAAAATAGTGGTCCATAGCCACAAAATTTCTGTATTGGCTGCTGACAAGAACCATACTTGTAAGACACAAATCTATTATACACAACAGATTTTACTGTAAGCTAATTAAGCTAAAAAAATGTGTTAAAGAGTAAATGTGTCTACACACTTTGAAGATGTTCTAGGGCAGTCTGTAGCAGCAACAAAGACAATCACATGTCAAAGTTGAAGACTATCAGCACTGTTATGCTATTAAAAACAATAAGTGCGAAAATGCCCTGGCTAAGCACACAGTTAACCATCCAGGCCATGCATTTCTCTTTATGGGCATAGATCACTTGCCCACATCTATTAGAGGTGGTCGAGCTAATGTGGCAATTGAAGCTGGATGCCTTTAATATACCAGGTCTTAATGAAAGCTGTAATATTGCACCCATTCTAAAGTATAAATCTTCACCATCTATTTTAATCCATTTTATTTTTACTTGTATCTTATTTTATTTTTATTGCCATTTTATATTGCTTCTTACACTCCTTTTAATTCTCATTCCTTCTTATCAGGAGAAGTGATGACTGTTTTAGACTTTGTTTAAAGTCTTTCACTGTATATAGCTTATTTTTCAATTCTGTGTATATAAAACATACACCTTCTAGACTTGTGTTTGAGGTTTTCTTCAACTTTGACATGTGATTGTCTTTGTTGCTGCTACAGACTGCCCTAGAACATTTTCAAAGTGTATGGACCACTATTTTGTATATATAAACAATTTTTCTTGTTTCATACTTTTAAGTCTGAGAGACCAGAGAAATATTGCTAAACTCCTAGTTGGACCTGGACTAATGTCTGTATGGCATATAGTTTTTAATCAAATGTTTGGCAGGAAAAAAAATGGCCAAAAGCTGCTTTTGGTGGTCTTAAGTCTTTTGGAAAGGCAAGCAATCCTTCCTTCATGTAGAGGAGAACCCCCCCCCCCACACACACACACTTATTACCAGTGTATACACGATCTCCAAATGTTGCACAGCAGTTGGGAATCTGCAGCCTCAAAGATTGCTAAAAAATATTTTCTGCTCTTTCACCTCAAGCAAATAGCACTTGACATGTTCTTATAGGACCTTAGGCTTTCTGGATTCCACTGACCCAGGTAACTAGCCTCATCTTCAAGGCCATGAAAAGAATCATAATGGACCTAATCAACAAAGACATTTGTAACCTTCAAACACTTGACCCTACTCAATTTGGATTTGTTAGTGGGAGATCATGCCCTGATGTTCATCGTGTTTCACTATTGCAGTCATTACACTTGGATTATCCTGCTGACAGGTGACCTGAGTTCCAAAGTCTTGGTCTGGCGTCTGTTGCTGTCGCCTCTTCCCTGATGTCAGTGCACCAGGGGTATAAAAGTTGCAACCGATGCCATTTTCTTCAGTCTTTCTTGCTGCGCGGTGCCCGAAGCAAAAGCAGTTCGCAAGTGCCGGTTAGCCGACTCCTGAGATTTTCAAAATTGAGTTTCAGAACGGAAGTCTTCAGTAAAGCTAAGTACCCCGTTGGGGAAACTTTCTTGCTCTAGACCGATGTCATTAAAAGTTAATAATTGTATTTCTTGTGGGAAGCAAATACCTCATAAGGACTTTCACTCTTACTATATTCCTTGCCTAGGTCCTGACCACGACGTTACTAGTTGTTGGTTTTGTGCTAGATTCAATAAACGCACTATTAAATGTCGGTTTGATTTTGCTTTACATTATTTTGGCCGAAGGTTTAATTACAGAATGCCGTCGGAACAACTGACGTCCGGAATTTATAAAAAACGCAAAGACAAAGAAGAGGACAGGCATCTGAGGTCCAAAACCTCTTCTAGGCCAGTCGCCAGTTCTCAATGAGGTGCTTTTGCAGCCCCTGACACTCGCTACCTCAGAGCCACAGGCCGTAACCGACAGCCACGTGGAGACACCGAGGCCTGTGGAAACTCAAGGTATTGGGCCTATGGAAACTGTACCCTCAGATGGGTCCGGAGGCGCTGAGCAGGCAGAACACACTGAGGGTGTTTTCAGACCTTCACAGCTTACAATTAAGCCCACTACAGCAGCAAAGGCAAAGTCAAAAACACCATTAAAGACAAGGAAACAAGTACAGCATTCTCCAGAACAGTCATCCATGCCAAAGAAACCTGCTTAAAATGGCCGAAGACCTAATTACTGTAATCAGGGGTTCCCATCCTCCTCCTGACAAAAGTCTTGGGCAAGATACTGACTATGATTCCTCTGACCAGGTTTCCATTTCCTCTGATTCCTCTTCTGATCAGGGATATTCTCTCCCTCCCTGTGAGGACTCTGATGCAGAAGAGTCTATACCTTCAGTCTCTCTGCCTGAGGATTATTCTTTTGGGAAAACCCTGCACACCATGAGGGAGCATTTCCATTGGGAGAGCCAGGATTATTCAGAATCTAAGAAAAGGCTCAGAGACTTCCTTTTATTGCCTCCGCACAGGCCCCTGGCCATCCCCCCTGTGCTTGATATTGTTGATTATGTTTTTTCTGAATCCAGTCTGTCTCCTGATTCCTTAAACCCTGCACCAGTCAAGCCAGACAGGTACTACAGGGTCCCTGACTCTCATAAATTTCTTTACAAAAACCCCGCTGCAGACCCAGAAACAATTTTTCAGGGTCCTAAAGAGGGGTTAAGGCTTCCACTGCTAAAAATCCTGTCCCCTCAGGGATTCCAGAGCTCTGGACAGATGGGGGAAAAAAGTTTACACTTCTGCTACTTTAGCTGTAAGAGCTTTAAACTGCCAGTTTCACATGCTTAAATATCAACAGTACCTCATATCATTGTTAAAACAGAAAATGGTTTCAAATTCAGAAAGTCCTGACAGTAAGGAAGTGCAGGATTTATTGCATGCAATTGAACAAGTGGGAAAGCATACTCTGCAATGTGGTTTTGATTCATTAGAGGCTTCTTTTAGAGCCGCAGTTACAGGCTCTGTTATTCGAAGGCATGCTTGGTTGAAAGAACAAAGTTTACCTGACCATGTTAAAGTAAAATTATTGGATGCCCCTCTACAGCATGATACTTTGTTTGTTTGGTGTTAAGGCAGAAGAGGTGTTAAAGAAAATGGAGGATAAAGCTAAATCAATGCAGACAGTGAAAGATTTCTTACAGGTTCAACCACCTAGATTTAGCAGAAACTGGCCTTCAAAAAAATTGGTCCTTTCCAGTGTCAGACAGGCCACAGAGAGGCAGATACAGACGCCCAAGAGGCAGATCTCAGCCCCAAGGCTCCTACAGACCTAAACAATGGGGTGCTTCAGCCCCCAAAGGAGGGGAAGACTAATCACAACCTTAATAGGGAACAGTCCCAATGACTTCCTTCTACAAATGCCAAACACTTACCTTTTGACAGCACCCCTAGGGGGAAAGCTAGCACTTTTCTCAAAAAATTGGCACATGATCACCCAGGACCAATAGGTGCTGAATATTGTTTCTCAGGGTTACAGGTTCCACTTCCACACGCTTCCAAAACCAAAAGGTATGCCAGACCTGCCACAAAACCAATGGGCAGAGGCACAAAAACTGATTGCTGCTCTTATGGACATGGGAGCTATTCAAAAAGTTCCACAGCAAGAACAGGGACAAGGATTTTACTCAAGACTTTTCTTAGTACCCAGAAAGGACAAAGCCTGGAGACCAATACTGGACCTGCCAATCCTAAATACTTTCCTGGATGTTCCAAAATTCAGAATGTTAACACTACAGCAACTTCTGCCCATGCTGGGCAAGAAGGCTTGGCTAGTTACTTTGGACCTCAAGGAGGCATACCTGCATGTCCCAATCAGACAATCTTGCAGAAGATACCTCAGATTCATAGCAGGCAGCTCAATGCATTACCAATTCTCTGCACTGCCCTTTGGCTAATCTACTGCGCCCAGGGTCTTCACAAAATGCCTGGCACCAGTAATTGCATTTTGTAGACAAAAAGTAATTCAAATTTATCCCTATTTGGATGACTGCTTTATTCAAGCAGAGAGCAAGGACATTCTTCTAAAACATCTGGCGTTTGTAAAAAGATTACTAATTTGCCTAGGGTACACAGTAAACGAAAAGAAATCAAAACCAGTGCCCTCTCAGAGATAATATTCCTGGGTGCAAGCTTAAATACAACTGGCCAGATGGCTTATCTCATGCCAGACAAACAAAGGCAACTGACTCATTACTTTCAAATGATGGCAACAAAAACCCAGCTCCCTGCAAGAAAAATTCTGCAGGCCCTGGGCTTCATGGCATCCTGCATTCTACTAATTCCATATGCAAAACTGCATATGAGGAAACTACAATGGTATCTGAAAAGTGTTTGGACTCAGCATTGTCACAGCCTGGAGACTCATAACTTTAATTCCCTGCCTACAACAGGAGTTTTAATGGTGGTCCCAGGACTGCCACCACAACAAAAAACAGCCTTTCACCTTACCCACAGCCAGGCAGACAATAACAACAGATGCATCTGATTATGCCTGGGGGGCACATATGGCAGGAAAATGTATTCAGGGCACATGGCCCAAGGAACAAATGCATCTTCACATCAATCAAAAAGAGATGCTAGCTGTACAGAATGCCCTGACAGCTTTCAAGGACCTACTATATCCAGGACAACTACTAATAAAGACTGACAATACCACAGTTATGTGGTACATAAACAATCAAGGGGGCACACATTCCTACCCCATATGCAGGCAAGCCATGACTTTGTGGAACACAGCACTGACCTATCAAGTACATCTGCAGACACAATTCCTGCCAGGAACAAAAAAAATACATTGGCAGACGAACTAAGCAGAAATCTCATGGATCTTCTCGAATGGAAGCTAAATCCACAAGCGTTCGGCATGATAATGAGGAAATGGGGATGCCCAGACAAAGATCTTTTTGCCTCCCCTCACAATTACCAAATACAGAAATTTTGCGCAAGAACTTATCACTCTCAAGCATGGAAAGTGGATGCTCTGTGTCATTCAGCTGGAAAGGCCTGACAGTCTATGCCTTCCCTCCAATGCCTCTTCTTACCAAGGTGCTACTTAAAGTCAGACAAAGGCCAAAAATGATCCTGATTGCCCCAGACTAGCCATGCCAGCACTGGTACCCAATCCTAAAGAGTTTGTCCCAAGGCCCAGCTTGGCTTCTACCTCAAATTCCTCATCTTCTGACACAACAAAACCATCAGATTCTGCACAGTCAACTCAGAACCTTAAACCTGGCAGCATGGCAGAAAATGTAGCCACTCAGACTGCACCTCTCTTTAAAGCTGTTATGGATGTCATTTTAGAAGCCAGGAGGCCCAGCACTAGGAAATTTTTATGCAGAAAAATGGAAGAGATTCTGTGCTTGGAACCAGGCACAAGGGTTCAAACCACTTGTCCCTAATATACTTCAGATTTTACAATACCTAACTGAGATGCTGGACAAAGGCTTATCTTTCTCATTTATTAAAATCCATGCCTCTGCCATTTCAGCTCATTACAATACGGAACCTTCTATTTTTTCACATCCTCTACTACGACAGTACCTCAGAGGGACAAAAAATATAAGACCCCCAAGGAGAGCACCAGTACCTACTTGGGACCTCAATTTTGTTGTAGAAAAGCTCACACTGCCTCCTTTTGAACCAGCCAGCACAGCTGATCTAAAATTCTTATCATGGAAAACTGCTCTGCTCCTAGCAATAACTTCAGCAAGAAGAGTCTCAGAGTTACAGGCATTTATGGCTGTGGAACTTTTCCTCATTTTTCATCAGGACAGGGTTTCTCTTAGGACAAACCCAACATTCATGCCAAAAGTGGTCTCCAATGTGGCCTTAAACCAAACCATTCATTTACCTACATTTTACCCAAAACCCCAGAATAAAGGGGAGAGACTTCTGCACGCTTTGGATATACACAGACAGCTATGATTCTACTTGGACAAAACAAAAGCTTTCAGAAAAACTGAGCAACTGTTTGTAGCCTAAGCTGCAGGATCACAAGGAAAGCCCATTACAAAGCAGACAATCTCAAAATGGATAGGACACTGCATCCGCTTCTGTTATGCACAACATGGTAAATCAATGCCTAAGGGCATTAGGCCTCATTCTACCAGAGCAGCAGCCACTTCAGCAGCTTTCCCCAGAGGAGTACCAACCAAAGACATTTTAGAAGCTGCAACCTGGAGTTCAGTGCACACCTTCACCAAGCACTACCACTTACCTCTCTACTCTAAATCCAGAGCAGGCGTTGCCACCGCAGTTCTCCAGGGCCTGGTAGCCTCTCCAAGTCCAATTTAGACCCAGCCGCCCAACCTCAGCTTTGGGATTCTACCCAAGTGTAATGACTGCAACAGTGAAACGCGATGAACATAGTGCAGTTGTGTACCTACCATAAATGTAGATGTTAGAGTGTATTCACTGTTGCAGTCCAGGTTACCCACCCACCATCCCCCTTGTTTCATTGCTGGGACTTTTCTGTACTTCTCATCGCTATACAACCTATGTGGTGTATTTGCTTGTAGATGAAGGAAATGTTTATAGTAATATATGCATGTTTTTTGGCATAATTTTATCTTTCCAGCCTTCCTATCTGGGGGCACCTGACATCTGGGGCAAGAAAAACTGAAGAAAATGGCGTCAGTTGCAACTTTTATACCCCTGGCGCACTGACGTCAGGGAAGAGGCGACAGCAACGAGGCCGGACCAAGACTTTGGAACTCGGGCCGATCTGCGGGTCACCTGCCAGCAGGATAACCCAAGTGTAATGACTGCAACAGTGAATACACTCTTAACATCTACATTTATGGTAGGTACACAACTGTACTTTAAACCTGGTGGACGTCTTCGAGACAATCACCAAGGCCCTTGATGGGGGGGGGGGGGGGGGATCTGTGCACACAGCCTACCTAGACTTAGCAAAGGCTTTTGACACTACCCCCCACGCTAGCATAATTTTGAAAAACTCATCCAGCTAGGTATCGACCCGTATATCATTAGATGGGTCGCTAACTGGCTCACTGACTAGAACCTGTGTAGTCAAAGTAGGGGAATCCACCTCCAACATCAGACTTGTAACCAGTGGCGTTCCACAGGGTTCAGTCCTGGGACCTCTACTATTTGGACTATTTCTCTGAAGTGCAAGCTGAAACTAAAGGTCTGTGGCTGACCAAGTTTGCCGATGACTGCAAACTGGGAGTGGTCTTTAAATCCAAGAGGGTCTTGTACAAACAAATGATTTGTGCCAAAGTCATGGTCTTAAACTCAATGGAAAAAAATGTATCATCATCCCTTTTGGTAAGAGTGCTGTTCTTGCAAACTACCACATCAGTAACAACACCCACTGTATGCATTCAGTGATGAGAGAGCTAGGCACACGGGTTGACAGCAACCTTACCTTTGATCACCATGTCTCCACACTGGTAAGAAGGGCATTCTGTATTGTTCATCTCATAAGTAAGGGCATTGTCTCCAGAAAACAGAAGTTATAACCTCCCTGTACTCTTCCCTTATCAGGCCAGTTGAGTACAATGCCCCTTTTGACATGTACCATTCCAAGCACTTGCAGCAATTGCAGAGACCACAAACATTCCTCACAAGGAAAATTCAATGTCTTCAGCATCTGTCCTATGATGATTGTCTGAAATTACTGCCACTTTATTCTGTGTCATACAGACTGCTCAGAGGCGATCTCTGTCTTGCATATAAGGGAATCTTTGATCTTGCTTTATTGGAAAGGCTGCATATCCGTAAGTCAAATGGTACACTGGTTACTTACTCTAATGGCCTTAACCTTGTATGTGACATTAATAGAACTGGCTGGAGGGACAGATTGGTCTCCCAGAGATTACCATAGCATTGGAACAGACTCCCATTTCATGTCAAGAAGAGCACCTCATTGGCCCTCTTTAAACACAGTCTGGACGATTGGATGAGTAACTGTAAGATGTTCTTCATGTTTCACTGTTGCCATCATTACATTTGCCTGAATACCAGAGTCTTGGATTCCTGTGTCTGATGCTGTCTCGTCTTCCATGACGTCAGGTCATAGAGTATAAAACATGCAGCCGATGCCATTACAATCGGTCTTTCTTGCCATGCGGTGCCCGAAGCAGAAGCAGTTCACAAGAGCCGGTTGCCCGACTCCTGAAATTTTCATTTTCGAGTTTCAGAACCAAAGTCTTCGAAAAAAGCTGACAATTGTCTTACCTGTGGAAAGCAAATACCTCAAAGATTTTCATTCGTACTGCATTCCTTGCTTGGGCCCAGACCACACCTTCCCTCGTCGTTGGTTTTGTTCCTTATTCAACCCCCGAACTATTCATCGTCTGTCTATTTTCGCAGCATATTATTTTGGTAATCTGTTTAACTATCCAGAAATGGCTTCAGTAAGCCATCCGACTACAGATATTCTGAAAAAAACTAAAGGATAAAGACGGAGACAGACAACCTAGGTCCACAACTGCAGACACTGCTTCTGTTAAGCTAGTCGCCAGTTCGCCAGTGCTCCCAGTGAGGTGCTTTTGCAGCCCCTGATGCCCGCTACTTCAGATTTGCAGGCTTCTACTGAGACCCATTCGGAGTCCGGTATGCCGTGAGATGCTTCTTCGACTATGGAACCTGCGGATGTCTCTACCTTGGATAGGTCCGGAGCCGCTGTGCAGGCATCGGCTTCTGAGGGTGTATTCAGGTCTACAGATTTGTATTTTAAACCAACGCCATCTTCTTCATCCAGGCCTAAAACTCGACCCACGCCTAGAAAACAAACGTCCAAACCACATGGTCAGGCCCATATGCCTAAAAAACAAATGCTTAGAATGGCTGAAGACCTTATTACTTTAATTAGGGGAAGCCAGCCTAGAGACCTAGAACTGATATCCCTTCTGATGCTTCTCATCAGGATTCTGAAATTTCTTGTTTCTTCTGATTACCAGGATTTGCCCTTATCTACCTATGAGGATTCTGATGCAGAGGATTCCATTCCCTCTGCTTCCCCTCCAGAAGACTTTTCTTTTGGTGAAACCTTGCACACACTTAGGGAGCATTTCCGCTGGGAAAGCCAGGATTACTCTGACTCCAAAAAGAGGCTTAGGGAATTGTTACTCCTCCCTCAACACAGGCTTTTAGCTATACCTCCTGTTCTGGACATAGTAGATGATGCCTTCTTGGAATGTAGCCTGTCCCCAGACACTTCATCTCCAGCTCCCAGAAAACCTGACAGGTATTACAGAGTACCTGACTCTCACGTTCCTCTTCAAGACTCCTACTGCGGATCCAGAGACCATTTCCCAAGGACCAAAGGGCATTAAGGTTACTGCTGCCAAAATCCTACCTCCTCTGATAGAGATTCTAGGGCCTTAGACAGATGGGGGTAAGAAGGTATACACTTTTGCAAATTTGGCCATTAGGGCCTTAAATTGCCAGTTTCATATGTTAAAGTATCAGCAGCTTATTATGGGACTACTTAAACAGAAAATGTTTATTCCTGACTGTGCTGAACATAAAGAATTACAGGATTTAATGCATTCTGCTGAACAAGTTGGTAAACGTACTTTACAATGTGGTTTTGACTCTTTAGAAGCATCTTGCAGGGCTGCTGTCACTGGGTCTGTACTTAGAAGGCATGCTTGGCTTAAGGAGCAAAACTTGCCAGATTATGTTAAAGCTGAATTACTGGATGCTCCCTTAAAGACCACCTGTTTGGCAACAAAGCAGAAGTAGTCCTCAAAAAGATGGAGGAAAAAGCTAAATCTTTGCAAATTGTTAAAGATTTCCTGCAAGTACAGCCTCCCAGATTTAGTAGGCATTGGCCTTCAAAGAATTGGTCCTTTCCAGTCTCTTCCAGGCCTTCACTCCAAACCCAGGAACAGCAGACCACCTAGGTTACAGTCTCAGGCTACACACAGGCCTAGGCAGTGGGGGGCTCCCACTTCCAAAACAGGTAGTAGTAAGACACCCCCCTACGGAAATATGTCAGTGACTTAACCTTAAGCCTTCCAAACCCTGCCCAACTGCCTGTTCCCTTGGGAGGAAAGCTCACCCTCCATGCAGATAACTGGAACTCGTTACCTAGGACAAATGGGTTTTAAATACATCTCATCTAGTACCTTAAATATAGTTTTCCAAGGATACAGATTCCACTTTCACACCCTGGCAACCCGAAATGGTTGGCCAGACCTACCCCCAAATCAGTAGTGGGCAGAGGGCTCAACAGCAGGTTCTCTCTCTTCTAAGTATCAGGGCTATTCAGCCTGTCCCAGCAGAAGAAAGGAGACAAGGGTTTTATTCAAGACTTTTACTGGTACCTAGAAAAGACAGTTCCTGGCATCCTATCCTGGGCCTCTCTATTCTAAACACCTTTTTGGTAATCCCAAAAATTCAAAGTACTAACACTTCAACAGCTGCTTCCTATGCTAGGCAGATGCCTGGTTGGCAACCTTAGACTTAAAGGAAGCTTACCTGCACATTCCAATAAGGGAATCTTGCAGGAAATACCTACGCTTCAGGTCAGGCTCCATGCTCTATCAGTTCTCTGCACTTCCCTTTGGCTTATCTACTGCGCCCAGGGTATTCACAAAGTGTCTAGCTCCAGCCATTGCATTTTGCAGGCAGAGAAATATTCAGATTTACCCATACCTGAACAGTTGTCTGATTCAGGCAGAAAGCCAGGGTATACTACTGAAACATCTGGCATTTGTAAAGAAACTTCTAACCTCGGTGGGGTACACCATAAACGAAAATAAATCTCATCTAGTACCCTCCCAACAGATTGTATTCTTGGGAGCAAGCTTGAACACAACTTCTCAGATGGCTTACCTCACGCCAGAGAAACAAGTTTGACAATCTACCTCAGACTACTGGCCACAAACACCCAGCTATCTGCAAGGAAAATTTTGCAAGCCCTCTGGTTCATGGCCTCTTGCATTCTACCTATTCCATATGCAAGATTGCATATGAGGAAACTCCAATGGTATCTAAAAAGCCTATTATGTCAACATTCTCAGGACCTGGAATCAGTGATTCTCATTCCTTGTATGAAGACAGAGTTCCTTTAGTGGGCAGAGGCCTGCCACCACAACAAGGGTCTCCCTTTCATTCTACCCCCTGCCGCCCAAACCCTAACAGATGCATCAGACTATGCATGGGGGGGGGGGGCTCACTTGGCAGGGCATTGCTTTCAGGGCAAATGGAACCAGAGTCAGATGCACCTGCATATCAACCAAAAAGAAATGTTAGCTGTACAGAATTCCCTGACGGCCTTCAAAGACCACATCCTTCCAGGACAGTTATTGGTAAAGACAGACAACACCACAGTTATGTGGTACATCAACAAGCAGGGGGGAACCCACTTGTACCCTCTCTGCAGACTAGCCATGGCTCTGTGGAACACAGTCTTGAGCTACCAAGTGCACCTACAAGCTCAATTCCTGCCAGGAAAGCTAAATTCACTGGCAGACGACCTAAGCAGAAATGTCATGGACCCACACAAATGGAAACTGGACTCAAAAATATTCAACCTCTTGAGGAACAAATGGGGGACTCCAGAGATAGACCCGTTTGCCTCCCCCCAGAACTACCAGTTGGACAAATTCTGCACAAGGACTTCCCACAGTCAAGCTTGGAAAGTGGATGCCCTGTCCTTTACTTGGGAAAGCCTCTCAGTTTATGCCTTTCCCTCCTCTGCCTCTCCTCTCGAAGGTTCTGCTAAAGATCAAACAGGACAAACCAAGGACAATACTTATTGCACCAGACTGGCCCTGCCAGCACTGGTGCCCCCTCTTGCGCAGTGTGATACTGCTAAATCCATGGCACCTACCTCAGACACCTTCCCTGCTGTCCCAGCAGGTGGGCCAGATTCTGCACCCTCAGCTTCAAACCCTGAACCTTGCAGCCTGGCTAATTCCTTGAGCTCTCCAATAGCATCCCCCTCAGTAAGCAGATGCTGGATGTCATTCTGGAAGCAAGGAGAACCTAGTACTAGAAAATCCTATGCTGAAAAGTTGAAAAGCTACTGTTCCTGGAGCCAGACCCAGGGTATAGGCACTACGGTGCCCAGCTTACCTCATATTCTTCAGTACTTAAAATAAATGCTGCACAAGGGCTTATCCTTCTCGTCAATTAAAATTCATGCCTCTGCAATTTTAGCACATTATAATACTGAACCACACCTCTTCTCTCACCCCCTGTTAAAGCAATTCCTCAGAGGGGCTAAAAATTTAAGACGGCACAGGCGAGCCCCTACTCCAGCCTGGGATGTTAACTTTTTGCATTGGAAAAGCTCACTGTCCCTCCATTTGAACCAGCTGCAACTGCAGAGTTGAAATTTCTTTTTTGGAAAACAGCCTTCCTTCTAGCCATCACTTCAACAAGAAGAGTGTCCGAATTACAGACCCTCATGGCAGTGGAGCCCTTCATTATCTTCCATGCAGACAAGGTTTCTCTTAGGACCAATCCTTTTATGCTCAAGGTGGTGTCTAGTGTGGCCCTAAATCAGTCCATTCATTTGCCTACCTTTTTCCTGAATCCACAAAACAAAGAGAACGAATTCTGCACTCTTTGGGTGGGCACAGACAACTTAGATTTTATTTGGACAGGACTAAGCCTCTTAGAAAATCTGAACAGCTGCTAGTTGGCTTTGCTGCAGGGGCAGAGGGGGAAGGCCATTTCAAAGCAAACCATTTCTAAATGGATAGCCCATTGCATTCATTTCTGCTATAAGCACCATGGAAAAACCTACCCCACAGGGGATAAGATGACATTCCACCAGGGCTGCATCTACCTCTACAGTCTTTCTCAGAGGAGTCCCTACCAGGGACATCCTAGAAGCTGCTGCCTGAAACTCTGTACATACCTTCAAGCATTACCACATGCCTATTTTTTTCTTAATCCAGAGCTGGTTTTGCCACTGCAGTTTTGCAGGGCTTAATAGCTGGTCCTAAAGATCTGACTTCCTCCTCCCTTCCTTAGCTTTGGGAATCAACCCAAATGTAATGACGTGCAACAGTGAAACACGAAGAACATAGTACAGTTGTGTACACTTACCATAAATGTAGATGTTCGAGTGTATTCACTGTTGCAGTCCTGGTTACCCTCCCTCCAGCCCTCTGACTTCTCTTGGCTCTACCTTTGCTTCTTGTTTTAAGCTTTCTGGTGTATTTGCTTTTTGATGGAGGTTTAACATAACATATAATTGCTTTCCTTTGTGGGGGCACCTGATATCTGAGGCAAGGAAAAACTGATGTAATGGCGTCTGCTGCATGTTTTATACCCCTGATGACCTGAAGTCATGGAAGAAGAGATCATTCAATGCAGGAATCCAAGACTTTGGTATTCAGGCTGGCTGAGGGCTACCTGCAGGCCAATAACACAAATGTAATTACTGCAACAGTGAATACACTCTTAACATCTACATTTATGGTAAGTGTACACAATTGTACCGTCACCCCAAGGGTTCCACCTGTGTCCCCTTGGACAGGGTGATAGGTGCAGATCGTGGAAATAAGGGTAAAACTTGGCTAGGCTTGCAAGGGCCCTAGGGTCATTAGTATAACCTCCGATGGTTCTATGATTCGAAACATCACTGCAACCTAGACATCTAACTAGTGCTACAGAGTTTTATTTTGTTGTAAATGACCATGTGATCCACAGTGACACCTAGATCTTTGAACTTTTAACATGTGTTCAATGTCTTGAATGTTATACAGTGCTATGTTTGTTTTCAGATGGTTAGCTTATATTTGCTGCTGTTGATTTGCTCAACTGGGCCTAGAAATTGATTTTATTTAATCCCCACTGAAATTGCACAGCATCAGTGATGCTTTTATTGATGCAACCCATTTTAATATGGTCTGAATTGGTGTAGAAAATATTGTCATCCTCCTAGTAGGGACATTTATTCATCTTCTGGATTAAAACAAACCATATTAAATGCTGTCCTTTATATTTCTACACACACACTCCTTGTGATTTTTGACAAACCAACTTCCACTGTATTATGGAGGTTTTTTTATTAGAAGTTTGTGACCAGTAAAGTGAAAGCACTGGAACAATGTATATCCCACCTACTTTTGTTACAAAATGCAAGTCCCATCTACATGTCCGTCATAATAGAAAAAAAAAAAAATTCTAAATCTGTAGGTAATAGCCACAAGTTAAATAAACCCCACCTATACCTCAAATGTGTGTCAATGTTTTTATTGAAACCAGTCTTATTTCACTGGATACATCAAATAAAGATGTTCTTTGTGTTTCACTGTTGCAGTCATCACTTGTTGGGTTATCCCTGCTGTGGTAGCCCTCGGCTGGCCCGAATACCAGAGTCAATGATTTTTTTGCATCGGCTGCCGTCACCTATAGTCTGACATCAGGTTGTCAGTGCTATAAAGCAAGGCAGCCAACATTATTACATCAGAACTTGAATTTCAGCTGAAATCGTCTAAAGCTAAGTACCCCGTTGGGGGGATCCTTTTTTTCTTGCACTAATTGATGTCCGAAAAAGTTAACAATTTTCTCACCTGTGGAAAGCAGATCCCACACTGAGACTTCAATTCTTACTGTGTCACTTGTTTAGGCCTAGACCATGACGTCCCCCATTGCCGGTTCTGTGCCCTCTTTAATGTGAAAACCATTTGTAATAGAGTCCCTTGTAGACTGTTATTTTCGTGTTCCGTCTTTGCATTCCAATATGGCATCTGTCAGACAATCTGTGGACATTATGAAAAAACGTAGAGATAAGGATAGATACAGACCACACAAGGCCAAGCCTTCCGAAGACGTTACCGGTAAGCAGGTCACCAGTTCTCAGGAATTCAGTGAGGAGCTTTTGCAGCCCCTGATGCCTGATTCAATATCTATGCAGGCCTCTACAAAGACCCTTTCGGAGTCCGGTATGCTGCAGAAATCTTCTTGGTCTTCCAAGCCTTAGGCTGACTCTGCCTCGGTTGGGTCCAGAGCTGAGACGCAGGCACCGGCTTCCAAGGATGCCTTTCGCTCTACCGATTTCTAGACAAAAAAAGACATCTTTTCATCCGACTATCGTTCCTCTCAGACTGATGGATTCACTTTGGCTTAGAAGCCAGGCCACTCCTAGGCAATCTTTTAGCCACCATCTTGCTACTGCTCCACCAACCCAAGCACAAATTCTTAAAATGGCGGAGGATCTCCTCTCCCTTATCCGGAGTAGAGTCAGGCCACTTCTAAAAACAGAAGGCACCCTTCTCCAGACGTTGACAGAACAGGATTCTGAGGAATCGGATTGATTATTCAGTTTTTGAAGAGGAACAGCATCCCTTAACTGCCTATGAGGATTCAGATGCAGAGGAATCCATCCCTTCTGCACCCCCTGCCAGGGGACCTTTCCTTGGAGGAAACCCTTCATTCCCTCAGGGTACACTTCCAATGTAAATTTCAGTACTTCAAGTCTTTTCCTAGACTGTAGGGAGATTTTCTGGACTTGCCCCAGCACAGACCCCTGGCCACCCCCCTATTTTAGAAGTGGTAGATGATATTTTCCATGAATCCAGCTTAGCCCCTGATGCCCTCCCTCTTGATGTTCATCGTGTTTCACTGTTGCAGTCATGACTGTAGGGTTCTCCCCTGCCGGCAGGCAGTCCCTGGTCGGCCAGACTCCCAAAGTCTGGGTCCAGTGTCGGCTGTTCAGCCATGCTCCCTGACGTCAGAGCGCCAGGAGTACAAAGCTGACAGCCGACGCCATGTGCTCCAGTCTTTCTTGCCGTGCGGTGATAGCAGTTCACAAGTGCCGGTCGGCTGACTCCTGACAATTTTTTCTAAACAAACTTCAGTCCAAAGACTTTCTTCTCCTACTCAAAGCTAAGTACCCTGTTGAAACTTTTCTTGCTCCAGTCCGATGTCAGAAAAAGTTAATAATTGTATTTCATGTGTGAAGCAAATACCTCATAAGGATTTTCATTCTTACTGTATTCCTTGCTTAGGCCCTGACCACGACGTAGCTAGTTGTCTGTTTTGTGCTAGATTCAATCAACGTACTATTAAACGAAGGTACGATTTTGCATTTCATTACTTCGGTAGGCGTTTTAATTACAAAATGTCAGATACGGTTCCGGCTACCAGAGTTCACAAACGACGCAAGGACAAAGACAGGCCTCCGAGGTCCAAATCAGTCGATATTGCACAAGCAGAGCCAGCTTCAGGTTCGGCCGTCGTCAGTGAGGCGCTTTTGCAGCCCCTGTCGTCGGCCATTTCAGAACCGATAGCCGAAACGGACTCCCATGAGGAGCCAACTAGGCCTTTGAATATTTCTGTTGCAGGACCTTCGGACAATGCTCCGGATGGGTCAGGAGCCGCTGTGCAGGTACCGGCTTCCGAAGGGGGTTTCAGGCCTACTCAGCTTCTAATAAAGGCGAAGCCAAAGACAAAGGCCAAGACTCCTTCCAAATCGAAGACTGCAGCCCAGGCCTCTTCTGATCCGGCTCCCAAGTCTCAGAAACAGTTACTTAAGATGGCGGAGGACTTACTTACTATGATTAGGGGTTCACATCCCCCTCCAGATAAAAGGCCAAGGCAGGAAGTTTATTATGACTCCTCTGATCAGGCTTCTGTTTCTTCAGATGTTCTTCATCTGACCAGGAATATTCTTTCCCTCCTTATGAGGATTCTGATGCTGAGGGATCCATTCCTTCAGCTTCTCCCCCTGAGGATTTCTCTTTTGGGGAAACTTTGCATGAAATGAGGGAACATTTCCACTGGGAAGGACAGGAATATTCGGAATCTAAGAAAAGACTACGGGATTTTCTTCTACTTCCCCAGCATAGACCCCTGGCTATTCCTCCTATTTTAGATATTGTGGATGATGCTTTTTCGGAGGCTAACTTAACTCCTGATTCTTTTCCTCCAGCTCCTGTTAAGCCAGACAGATACTATAGGGTTCCTGATTCCCACCAGTTTTTATACAAGAACCCTACTGCTGACCCTGAAACCATTTCTCAGGGTCCTAAAGGCGTAAAGGCCGCTTCTGCTAAAAACCCCATTCCCACTGAGAAGGATTCCAGATCTTTAGAAAGATGGGGCAAAAAAGTGTACACTTCTGCTACTTTATCTGTTAGGGCTTTAAACTGTCAGTTTCATATGCTGAAATACCAGCAATTTCTCCTGTCTGTTCTAAAACAGAAGCTATCTTCCATTTCCTCCTGTGCAGATAAGGAGTTACATGACTTAATGCATGCCACTGAAGAAGTTAGGAAGCATGGTTTACACTGTGGATTTGATGCCTTGGAGGCTTCTTGTAGGGCTGCTGCCTCTGGCACAGTAATTAGAAGGCATTCCTGGTTAAAGGAACAAAATTTGCCAGATCAAGTAAAAGCTAAATTATTGGATGCTCCTGTTCAGCATAATGTTTTGTTTGGATCTAAAGCTGAAGAGGTGATTAAAAAGATGGAGGACAAGGCAAAATCCATGCAAACAGTTAAAGATTTCTTACAAGTACAGCCACCCAGATTTAGTAGGAATTGGCCTGCAAAACATTGGTCCTTTCCCATTTCAGACGGGCCTCAGAGGGGTAGATACAGACGCTCCCGAGGAAGGCCTCAAACGCAAGCCTCTTATAGACCAAGACAGTGGACTGCTTCCACCCCTAGGGGAGGAGAGGACAGGTCGCAAACTCATAGGAAACAGACTCAATGACTCCCTCTGTTGGGCTGTAGGAACTTCTTGCCTGGAAGCCCCTCTCGGAGGAAAACTTTCTCTTTTTCAACTAAATTGGACTCGTATAACCCAAGACAAGTGGGTTCTGGGTGTAGTTTCAAGAGGTTACAAATTCCATTTTCATACCCTACCAAGGCCAAGCGGATGGCCAGATCTTCCAAAACATCAATGGTCAGAGGCCTTAAACCAGGTGGAAGCTCTCTTGGCTATGAAAGCCATAGAACTAGTTCCACTTTCAGAAATGGGACAAGGTTTTTACTCAAGGCTCTTTCTAGTCCCCAGGAAGCAAAATTCATGGAGACCCATCTGTCAGTCTTGAACACTTTTCTAGAGATACCAAAATTCAAGATGCTTACTCTACAGCAGCTACTTCCAATGCTGACCAAAAATGCATGGATGGTGACTTTGGATTTAAAGGAGGCATATTTACACATTCCCATCAGGCAGGAACGCAGAAAATACCTCAGGTTTAGGGCTGGATCGAGGCACTATCAATTCTCTGCGCTGCCCTTTGGATTGTCTATTGCGCCCAGGGTCTTTACCAAATGCCTGGCTCCAGTAGTAGCTTATTGCAGACTCAAGGGAATTCAGATTAACAGTTATGTGGACGACTGTCTTATTCAGGCAGATAGCAAGGATGTCTTACTCCAGCATCTAGAGTTTGTTCAGAATCTTCTCAGGTTCCTAGGATTCACTGTAAACATAAAGTCAAATTTGGCACCCTCACAACAGATAATTTTTCTGGGCGCTTCTCTAAACACAACAACTCAGATGGAATTTCTGACATATGAAAAACAATTACAGCTGGCCTCACCTTTCAAAACCTTGGCAACTTTAACTCCGCTATCTGCAAGGAGATTCCTGCAGGCTTTGGTTTACATGGCCTCCTGCCTCCTTCTCGTACCATATGCAAGACTACATATGAGGAAAATACAGTGGTACCTAAAAAGTGTATGGTCTCAGCATTGCCACAGTTTAGACATACTGATCTCCGTCCTGCCTCGTCTTCAAAAGGAATTCCTTTGGTGGTCCGTCCTGCCTCATCTTCAAAAGGAATTCCTTTGGTGGTCCAAGGCATGTACTCTAAACAAAGGAAAACCCTTCTGTCTGCCTCCTGCCTCTCAGATACTGACCACAGATGCCTCAGATTATACATGGGGAGCCCATTTTCAGGGCAACTGTCTGCAGGGCCTTTGGACAAAGGGTCAGAAGCACCTGCATATCAATTTAAAGGAAATGTTAGCCATTCAGAAAGCTCTATTGGCCTTCAGGAATCTTCTACAATCAGGACAACTACTGATACGGACAGACAACACCACAGTTATGTGGTACATAAACAAGCAAGGGGGATCTCATTCCTATCCCCTTTGCAGACTAGCCATGGATCTTTGGAACACAGCTCTAGCTTGCAATCTGGACCTTCAAGCACAGTTTCTACCAGGGAAGCAAAACTTCCTGGCAGACAGTTTGAGCAGAAACCTTTCGGACCCACACGAATGGATGCTGGACACCGAAATATTCAAGATGATTACTGCAGTCTGGGGATGTCCTCACATAGACCTCTTTGCGTCCCACCTCAATCATCAACTACAGATTTTTTGCACCAGGACTTTCCACAAACAAGCTTGGAAAGTGGATGCACTGTCATTCAGTTGGAGAAACCTCTCTGGGTATGCCTTTCCGCCTCTTCCTCCTCTTCCACGAGTATTATTAAAGATCAAACAGGACAAGCCCAAGATGATAATCTTGCTGGCCCCAAATTGGCCTCAACAGTTTTGGTACCCAACACTGAAAAACCTTTGACTGGAGCCCCCTTGGGTTGTACCACAGACTCCGAACCTTCTGTCCCAACACCAGGGTCAGGTTCTACACTCCCATGTCAAAACTCTGTCTGGCGGCCTGGTTAATCCAGGGTCTTTGAATAATTCTCTCCTACCCAAGCAGGTTATGGATGTCATTTTAGAAGCCAGACGTCCTAGCTCTAGAAAATCTTATGCAGGAAAATGGAAAAGATTTTGTTCCTGGATGCAAGCTCAGGATTCTGATCCTTTTATTCCTAACATTCCTCAGATTTACTTTACCTGACAGACCTCTTGCATAAGGGTCTCTTTCTCTTCCATAAAGATTCATGCCTCTGCTATTTCTGCTCATTATAATACAGACCCTCCAATCTTTTCCCACCAGCTCATGAGACAGTTTCTCAGAGGAGCTAAGAACTTAAGGCCCCCAAGATCTCCTCCCATTCCTGCTTGGGATCTCAACTATGTTTTGGAAAAGCTCACCTTACCTCCTTTTGAGCCTGCTGCCACATCTGACATCAAGTTTTTATCTTGGAAGACGGCCATCCTGTTAGCTCTGACCTCTGCCAGGAGAGTTTGAGTTGCAAGCTCTTATGGCTGTAGAACCTTATATTATTTTTCATCAAGACAGGGTGTCTTTAAGGACTAATCCTACTTTCATGCCTAAGGTGGTTTCCAAAGTGGCTTTAAATCAAACTATTCATTTGCCAACTTTTTTCCCCACTCCTCAAAATAAAGGGGAAAGGATCTTGCATTCCTTGGACGTACACAGACAACTACGTTTTTACCTGGACAGAACCAAGGACATCAGGAAATCAAAGTAATTGTTTGTTTCTTATGCTTCAAGTTCCCAAGGTAAAGCCATTTCAAAACAGACTATTTCTAAATGGATTGCTCATGGAATCAGATTTTGCTGTTCACACCATGAAAAGCAAATCCCAGGGAGTAAAGGACTCACTCTACCAGAGCTGCTGCCACTTCAACTGCCTTCCTCAGGGGAGTTCCTACCAAAGACATTTTGGAAGCTGCAACTTGGAGTTCAGTGCATACTTTTTCCAAGCACTGCGATCTACCACTCTACTCCAAGTCTAGGCAGGCTTTGCTTCTGCAGTCTTGCAGGGCCTTATAGCCACCCCCTCTACTTTATGACCACCTCCCTTTCATTCTGCTTTGGGATTCTACCCTACAGTCATGACTGCAGCAGTGAAACACGATGAACATAGTACAGTTGTGTACACTTACCATAAATGTAGATGTTAGTGTCTTCACTGTTGCAGTATGGGTTTCCCTCCCTCCTGTCCCCCTCTTATTTTTTTTTTTTGTGTGGTTCCTTTTTTCACCCTTCTTCTGAGGTGTATTTGCAAAGGGTATGGGACCTTACTCATTTTGGAACTTCTGACATCTGGGGCAAGAAAAACTGGAGAAGATGGCATCGGCTGTCAGCTTTGTACTCCTGGCGCTCTGACGTCAGGGAGCATGGCTGAACAGCCGACGCCGGACCCAGACTTTGGGATTCTGGATGACCGGGGACTGCCTGCCGGCAGGGGAGAACCCAACAGTCATGACTGCAACAGTGAAGACACTCTAACATCTACATTTATGGTAAGTGTACACAACTGTACTTTCCCAGTAAACCTGACTGGTACTACAGAGTACCAGATTCTCACAAATACTTGTGCAGAAATCCTGCTGTAGACCCAGAGGTCATTACACAGGGACCTAAAGGAGCTAAGACTAGTTCTGTCAAGAATCCTCTTCCTTCTGACAAGGACTTCAGAGTTCTGGACAGATGGGGTAAAAAGTATACACCTCTGCAGTCTTCGCTGTTAGAGCACTCAGTTGTCAGTTACATATGTTAAAATATCAGAAACGCACTTTGGAACTATTAAAACAGAAGATAGCTACCTTTCCTGACTGTGCCAATTCAAACGATTTAGCAGATTTACTGTACTCAGCTAATCAAGTGGCCAGACACTCATTACAATGTGGATATGACGTCCTAGAAACCTCTAGCAGGGCATCTGTGACAGGATTTATTAGGAGACATGCTTGGCTGAAGGAACAACCTCTCTCTGATCATGTGAAGTCTAAACCTATTGATGCTCCCTTGGATAAGGAGCACTTGTTTGGGGAAAAAGCAGAAGAGGTGCTTAAAAAGTTCAACCTCCCAGATTCAGCAGGAACTTGTCCTCTAAGCACTGGGCCTTCCCTGCACCTAGCAGACAGGGCCAAGGTAAGCCCCTCAGTGACAGACCCTCCAGGCCCCTATCTCAGGGGCAGCAAGTAAGCAAACAATGGACGACTACTGTCTCTAAGGCAGGGAGTTTCTAAGCCAACCAAACCTCACCTAGACCTCAAATGTGTGTCAACGTTTTTATTGAAACCACAGTCTCATCATTTTACTGGATACGTAAAGTAAGGTTCTTCAGTCTTCTCTGAATGGCAGCCCCCTTTAGTTTCATAGATTAGTGCTAGGGTAACTGCTCTTGTGGATCATTTTAAGTCTGTCCAATCACCCCATATGAGAATCAAACCCTGCACCTTGTGTTTGTAAGGTAAACACCTTAACCATTATGCCAACCTCCCACTTTGTTGACTGCAGAGGTCTGACATTTGGCATTTCTCCGCTAGCTGCTGGCGTAGCCATGAAAGGACCCAAAGGTCATAGCTTTTGCAGCTTGGTTGATGGTACAGTGCAGGGTTCAGACTTGGCCCTGCAGTATATCATGTCTTTGATGTCCACCTTGGTTTATTTCTTTGCAGCTGTGGATTATGCCGTTTTTTGATGTCACTGGCTGGAGAGCTATCACACACTTAGACAACTTATGCAATCCCTGTTGTCTCTTCTCAGCATTCTGAAGCTGGGTCTTGGTCTAGCAATGGAAGTTTTCACTGTCAAGGTGGGCAGCTTGTCTTCTCTTACATAGTCTGGAAAATGTTTGCTTTAGGATAGTACTGCACCTCATTCAGTTGAATTTCGTGCAGTCGTCCTGGCCTTGAGAGAAAAAAGTTGATCATAGAGCTTGACAGCCAGTTCGATGTGTGATTCCTCACCAGGTAAAGGGACATATACAGTCTTAATTTCAGAGCAGAATGGAGGTGTTTGTCTAGAATTTGGTCAAAGATAAGAGGAGTCACCTTTTCACTAGTTCATATTTCAATTGAACTAACATGCTGGCAGAGTCACTTAGGATTTTAGAGCTGAATGTGGCTTGGACATGTGAATGGTGATGCTTTCCACAGTTTGACCTATTTGTCAGTATGAAGAATGTGGTTTCCTGGCTTCAGCTCACTACAGCAGGACAAAGGAGAGAGAGAGAAGATTGGATATATTCTTCATTGCATGGCAGGACTGACTAGTACATCTTTCCACCATTCATGTTAATTCCATGCCTTATCACATAATTCATACAAGCAAGACCAAAGATTATCCTTATTGCTCTTGTTGGCAGAAAAGGTGTACTTTTATGCAGTTGGATCTCTGGCATTGCATGTCAAACAATGAAAGTCCTATCCAGTACCTGCTTTACTTTCGGCATCCTTATCTGGTCATTGTTTACATTGGGTGTATAGAAGGTGGATGAAGCTGTGAGCAAGACTTATCCTTGATGACTGTACTTTACTGAGTGAAAAACAGTATTGCATTTCTGTAGATCAGTATACTTTGCCTCCACTTTAGTCATTGTGTGGGTACTGCTTTAATTCAGACACATTTGAGTTGGGTCTTAGTTGTTCCATTGGTCTAGGTGCAGGCATCACCTATTTGTGCTTACTGATTTTCTGAGGAGGGCAGGACTGCAGCTGTCAAACCAATTAAGGGTTTCCTTAAGAGTCTGAACACACTTGTTTCACAGATTATGCCAGAGACTAGCAGCAACAGTAGACTGTTACTGCACTCAAAGGTAAATGCATCTTTGACTTTTAGTCATTTTTTTTTGTCTCATAATAAAAGTGAAGATTTTAAATGCAGTTTTTTGCTTGAAATTACAGAAATGCATATATTTTTCTTTTTGGTAGTTTATCATCCTGAAGAAGTGATAGCTACAGTTTTTGTATTGAGTGCTAATTGTCCTGCAAACATTGCAGTTTTTCAGTTTTTAATGGTCATTCTTATGTGAAATTGACCCCACCAATGAAGTGCGATATGTTTGTATTACTTCCTATTATTTTTATATGCTTCAGCATAAAATTTGCAGGACAGAACAAGTCATTGTTCCACTTGTATGACGCACTGTATTAGTGAACAGTAGTGCAGGCAAGTTGTTGACCGTATATTTTATGTATTGATGTCATTCTACATAATGTCATATGTAATGATGTCATTTGACATAATGTCAGACGTACTTCTGCAGTAACATTTAAAATGATAGAAATGAATGCCATTTTTGGACACACCACGGATATGATTTAAAATTGTGCTGAGTTTATTAACCAGAATGTCAGCTATATGTTTGTTAAGCAAATTACAGTAAGTGGGCTATATGAAATACCTGGGTCAAGGCTCCAGAGAGTACCCCTTCATTACCAGGTTATAATTCATGCCACATCTTTCGGCCACCTAACCTGGACCAAAACACTAAAGGTGGAGGCGTGTCCATATTCATTAAGGATATCCACACCTCCAGGCTAGTTGCTCTGCGTAATGCATCCGAGATTATCCAAGTGCAACTAACTCTGGACAAGACCGCAATCCAAATTGTGACTTGCTACAGATCCCCCACCATGCCTCAAGATTCCCACTCCTCATTTCTTGATGCACAGGAAAATATTACAGTACAACCCAACATCCTAATAATGGGTAATTTCAACTACCCCACAATTAACTGAGAAAACTACTCGTGTACCAACTCTTTTGCTCAACGTCTTCTGGAATTTATAAATTCCAACACCTTGGATCAACTTTTCTCCTACCCCACCAGGGGCAGCAATATCCTAGACCTGGTCATTACCAACATGGGCGACCAGTGTTCCACACCAGAGGTCAATTCCTCATTGGTCAGATCCGACCACAAGCTAATCCGCCTAGGCATCCACATCCTGCCCCCAACCCCCATTAGGGAAACCACTGTAAAAAATTTCTCCAAAGCCAACTTCACACTTCTTAAGACAGAAGTGACAAACTTCTGAACACCCATGCAGATGGACAATAGAGGTACGACTGCTGTATCCTACCCAAATGCACTTTATAAGCACACAAGTGCATGGATCATGCTATCCCTAACAGAACCAAGATGCTATCCTTGAAAAAAAGGAAGCCAGTCTGGTGGTCCCCCGCCATAAACCAACTCTACAACAGACGAAAGAAACTGTTGCAAAAAAGCGTAAAATCCCATGACTTTTCAGCCTCAGTAAGAAGTTGAGATCCCTCGTAAAATTCTCCAAAGCTAGTGATGAAAACAAAATCGCCACGGATTCCAGAGACAACCACAAAGCATTCTATAGCTATGTCAAGAATCTCAATGGCAATACTCAGATCTACTCTGAGTTACAGCACAATGACACTAAATATACAGAACCGACTGATATTGCCTGCATCCTGGCAGATAGGTTCAGTGCTAACTTTACCCCCCCCCACTCCCTAAAGGGCCCATCTCTATACCAGAAGAATGCAGAGTTCCTGTAATCACGGCTACACAGGTAAAAAAAAAAAACTGTCTCCAAAGCCAAGAACACAGCATCCGTGGGACCTGACAACATCCCAGGCTGCGTTCTACATGAACTACAGAATGAACTGGCACCCCACCTAAGCACCATGTTAAGTCATAGCCTCACCTCAGGCTTTGTGCCCACTGAATGGCACATAGGGACGGTTATCGCAATCCACAAAGGGTGGCCACCACAGACCCTGAGAACTACCGCTCCATTAGCCTAACCAGCCTGGTCTGCAAGGCCATGGAACGTAACATCATGGAACTTATAAACAAAGACATTGGTAATCTCCAAACTCTGGGTCCCACCTAGTTCAGGTTTGTAAAAGGCAGATCATGTCTCCTAAACCTGATTGACTTCTTAAAAGCAGTCACCAAAGTAGTAGACGAGGGTAAGGTGGTCTACACAGCCTATCTAGATCTCGCCAAGGCTTTTGACACCATTCCCCACTCTGGAATTATAGATAAACTCACTAAACTAGGTATAAATCCTTATGTCACAAGAGGGGTTGCCGACTGGTTCACTGACCGAGCCCACACTGTTAAAGTAGCAGACTCCAAATCCGACTTCAGACCAGTGAAAAGTAGAGTACCACAGGGATCAGTCCTGGGTCCCCTCTCCTGTTTGGTATCTACTTTTCTGAAGTACCGGCTAACACTGAAGGTCTTTGGCTAACAAAGTTCGCAGATGACTGCAAGCTAGGAGCCATAATTGAAACTCATAATGAGGTATACATTCTACAAAAGGGTCTCACTGAGACAGATGCCTGGTGCCAAAGCCATGGCCTCAAGCTCAATGCCAAAAAGTGCATTGTCATCCCCTTTGGTAAAAACTTTGTACCCATGAGCTACCACATAGGTGGTAGTCTACCTAACACCGAAAGTGTGATAAGAGACCTTGAGACACAGGTGGACAGTAGTCTTTCCTTTGATAATCACATCGCCACAGTAGTCAGAAAATCCTTCTACGTGGCACACCTCATCACAAAAGATTTCTCATCCAAGAAAAAAGAGGTCATTGTTCCCCTCTACTCGTCACTCATTAGACCCATTATAGAGTACAACTCCTCTTTTGGTATGTACCTCACAAGACATCTACAACAACTAGAAAAGCTGCAGAAATACCTCACAAAGAGGATTACTTGCCTCAAATAGATGCCCTATGCAGACTGTCTCAAAAAAAACTCCAGCTTTACTCAGTCACATATCACCTACTCAGAGGCGATCTCTGCCTAACATACAAAGCTATGTCAAACCCAGAGCTGTTGGACATGCTTCACTTAAAGAAATTCCAATCACTCTGAGCTACACACTCTACGAACCTAAACCTTGTCACCACAATAAACAGAACATGCTGGACGGATAGATTCCTGTCCCAGAGACTTCCCATACTCTGGAACAAACTACCCATCTATATCAAGCAAAACTCCTCCTCAGCACTCTTCAAAAAAAAAAAAAAAAAATTCTTGATTGGATGAGAAATAGGAAATTCACCCTGGGGATCACCTCCATAGCTCTGCTCGACAGGGGCACAGGAAAATAATTTTCTTGGGTGGCAAAAGCCAGGGTACCTTTTTTGGCTAGGCTTATATAGGCCCTAGCTAGGGCTGATAGCCTAGTACCTACCTATAATTCTATGAACCTAGAAATCTGTGTGAAACTATTTGAAATTTTTATTAAAACGTGATGAAAAGTATCTCATTGTGCTTTATGGCATGCAGTTATTTTATGATTATGGATTAAGTTGTGTGGGTTTTGTTTCACTGTATCTTTGTGTAATGTTGGTCACTGCAGTTTTTATTTGCTTGCAAAGTGGGTTCAAGCATAAATGTAGTAATCTGGGGATAAAAAGACCCTTTGCTTGCAGAAATGTATGTATTTTAATTATGATGCAATGAGGAATAGGTTTGTATATAATCCTGAAGTAGTTTTGAAGTGAGAAGTAATGCGACTCACCTGTGGAAATCTGCTGTATTGGCAAATTTCAGACTATGCCAATCTGTCAGTAATTTTATGTGGAATCCTTTTCCCTTTACAGGATAAAGGAAGACATTTGCATTAAGGATGCTGTAAATTTGTAAAGAGGTCTACTTCTTTCTGCTTTTTCCCCGGTTAGGGGTCGCCACAGTGGATCACCTGCCTGCTCATGATTGGCAGTAGAGTTTTTACAGTGTCTAGTTGCAAGCCCGGCACCCAACCTTCCACAGAAGGCACACACGCACACGCACACACTTTAGAGTGTCCATTCCACCTGCTGCATGTCTTTGGGATGTGGGAGGAAACCGGAGCACCCGGAGGAAACCCACGCGACCACAGGGAGGACATGCAGACTCAGCACAGAAGGCACCCCAGCTGAGGATCGAACCGGAGAACCTCTTGCTGTGAGGTGACAATGCTGACCACTGCACCACCGTGGCTGCCCTGTAAATTTGTAAAGAAGTAACACTCATATATTCAAAAAATGGATTGTATCTTCGAATTGTAAAATGTCACAGATACTATTTGTCTTTGTACCTTCATACTCCGATGTGCCCATGGTAGGTACACCTGCTGTAATTTTAGAGAAATGTCATGTCTGCAGACGAAAGCCAGTCTTGATATTTTATGCAACGTATGACTTTTTGTCCTTTCTAAGTCAAACCCATGTTTATTTAACTGTGATTGAATAGTAGCAGGGTTCAGTCATTTTCATGCACAGACTATCTCCTTGCCCACAGTTTATGGTGATCTTGATCAAATTAAAAATGTCCAGAGTAATGTATTTCATCTCTATTCACTCAAACCCACCCAAGCCCTATCAGTCGCTGTTTAACTGTGACCAGTTGACATTAGGAGCTCAGTCACGTTTATCCACAGGCAACATCTGTACCCACCAAATGTAACACTTTTTTTGGGTGTACACCTCCGATTGTGTTAAGAGAAAAATGACCAGAGTACTGTATTCCAACTTGTTACTTGTGTGTGTGTGTGTGTGTGTGTGTGTGTGTGTGTGTGTGTGTGTGTGTGTATGTATGTGTATATATAAAATGTGTGTGTGTGTGGATATATATATATATATATATATATATATACATATATATATATATATATATATATACACACACACACACACACACACACACACACACACACACACAACACACTAGCCATGCCAAGTCAGATGAATGATTGCTTAACTGTGGTCAAGTGATAGCAGGATTAGCCAGTTCAATTCACAGGTTTAACGCATCCCTTCCAAAAGTAGCTAGTTTTTGAATATCCACACCTCACATTTTTTTGAGATAAAGCCAAAAAAAATTAGATGTTGCAGGGGGCTACAGAAACTGATTTCATTTTGCTTATAGGCACATACAGAAGACATCTAAGGTCCAGGAACTACCTTGGGCAAAATGTAGCCTTAGTCAAAAGAGTCCATGGTGACCCCACAATGCACCTCTCCCAGTACTGTTTCTGGTTTAACCCCTATCAAGGCCTGCCTATCCTGCCCAGCCTGATAACTGTCTTTTTCTTTTCATTTTTTTATCTTTTTCATCTTTTTTTCTCCATCCTTTTAACAGAGCCTATATGGCCAAGACTGGCACTGTAATAATTATGGAAGAAGATATTGAGTTAATCTTGTGGTTATGTGGAATTCTAGGCCCCCAAAAAACATGGTGTTCTAGATGCTCTTGGCACATTCTATTGCTGATTCCTAATCATTTGATCCAGAGATTGCCTGAATAGCTGTCATGAGTGGGGAAAGAAATTTATTTTTTCTTTAAACAAATAAGTTGAGCCTAAGTTTGTTGCTCAGAATTGACACAGTAGTAGTTTCCAGTAAACTAAGATGTATTCTTGGAAGGATACATAAATCATATATTGCTTTGTGTTATTTTTTGCTGTATTTGTTTTGATTTAGTAAACGTTTGTACTTGTATTGTAACATGCCAGTTCCATACTATACCACCTTTAGTTACTGCAGTGGAATGACTGGTTGCTAGTCAGGTTTTGATTCTTAAAGTTGTAAAATTAGTGTCCCTTGCATGATGTGAATCACTGAGTGGTAGTTAAGAACAGTTCACTGACATAGAAGCCATGTGTGATGAAAGGAGATACTGCCAGCACAGCTAGCTGGAATTTTGTAAATTGTCATTGGTGAATATCAGAATGATTTATATAAATGCTTGTGTTACAAATGTATTAGAACTGTATGTCGTGTATATCAAACTGCTTGTACAGACGTGTGTGTTGAAAAGGTATTTGTAGTGTGTTGTGTTTGAAATGTAACCACAGTATGACCTACAGGAGAACAGAAATTTACCTGCACTATTGTAACTGTTTAAATGTATATGCTTAACAGAGGAAACTGGAGGGTTAACCTCAGTCCAGCATCTTTACAAAAATATCTGAAATGAAATTACTTTATAGGCTACACAATAAAGAGGCATTCTCAAGCTCTCAATGCAGCCAGAGGCACAAAGTCTGTACTGGGAAGTTTTCTGTATTGTCCTTGGGAGTGAACGAATTGCTAATTTTGAAGCATGAAGGAATGTATTTGTTTTATGACTTCCAGGATATGCCAAAGATCTGAGCAGAAGCCCTTTTCTGTATATATTTACAGGTAGATGCTAAATGCTGCCAGTTTCTAGCAATGAGAGTTTTGGCCTGGGAACTAGAAATCATATGACCAGAAATGTCATTCTGCAAGCTATCCCAGCAGTAATATTTTAGATGTTAATTTGAGAAATTGCTTAGTGAGATGGAGCTTTCTGTATTCTGTCTTGGACCTGACAACAAGACCACCCATTCACCACACATCTGCCTTGTTCTAATGAAGTAAGTTTCTAGGGTACAGTTTAACTGTCTGATTCAGTCAGGAATGGAATGGGACCAGATGGTGTCCCCGGCTGTGTGCTACACGAGCTAAATGAGGAATTAAACCCGCACATAAGGCAGCTGTTTAATCTCAGCCTTACCACAGGATACGTGCCCAAGGAGTGGCGTACGGCAACTGTGATCCCACTCCACAAAGGCGGTGCCTCTACGGACCCTGGTAATTACCGCCCCATAAGCTTAACAAGTCTAGTCTGCAAAGCTATGGAGAGGATCATAATGGAGCTCATAAACAAAGATATAGGGGACTTGCAGACATTGGACCAGACCCAGTTTGGCTTCGTCAAGGGAAGATCATGCCTTTTGAACTTGGTCGACTTCTTCGAAACAGTCACCAAGGCCATTGATGAGGGAAAGGCAGTCCATACAGCCTACCTTGACCTTGCAAAGGCTTTCGACACAATACCCCACTCGGGTATTGTAGAAAAACTTACCAGCTTAAATGTAAACCCATATGTCACAAGATGGGTTGCAAACTGGCTTAAGGACAGAACCCACAGTAGAGTTGCTGGCGCTATGCCAGACTCCAAGCCGGTCGCAAGTGGTGTCCCACAGGGCTCGGTCCTTGGCCCCCTATTGTTCGGCATCTACTTCTCAGAAGTACAGGCCAACATGGGAGGACTTTTGCAGATGACTGCAAACTGGGCACCATAGTGGAAAGTGCATCGGACACGGATATCCTTCAGAAGGGACTCACGGAAACAGATAGCTGGTGCCAGAGCCATGGCCTGAAGTTAAACGCCAAAAAATGTATAGTCATACCCTTCGGGAAAAACAAGGTAACCCCAAGCTACCATATAGGTGGCAATCCACTAAGCACAGAAGAGGTTATCAGGGACCTGGGGACCCAGGTTGACAGTGGCCTTTCTTTTGGCACTCGCGTTGCTAAAGTGGTTAGAAAGACCTTCTACATTGCCCACCTGATCATGAAGGGATTCACATCCAGATCTAGTGAGGTCATTGTTCCCCTGTACTCTTCACTTATCAGACCAATGATAGAGTACAATGCCCCATTCGGGATGTATCTCACCCGACATCTGCAGCAATTGGAGAGACCCCAAAAGTTCCTCACCAAAAGGGTAAAGGGACTCCAAAATCTGTCATATGCTGCCAGATTGAAGAAACTCCAGCTCTATTCAGTCGCATACCGTCTGCTCAGAGGTGACATGTGCCTGACATACAAGGGCATGTCCAACCCGGAATTAATGAACTTGCTCCACCTCAAAAAATCCAAATCCACCAAAACCACTAGAGCAAGCGACTTAAACCTTAGCACGGATATAAATAGGACGTGCTGGAGGGATAGATTTATCACTCAGAGACTCCCTATGCTGTGGAATAAAATCCCGGTCCATGTGAGGCAGAGCACCTCGCTGGCTCTGTTCAAGAGAAATCTTGACCTGTGGATGGGAGATGGTAGGTTTACCCCGGGAATCATCTCTGTGTCATTGCTGGACAGAGGCACAACAAACTAATGGGCACAGTATTTTTTCATATAAGGGGTGGCGTAAGCCACAAAAATTTGGGCTAGGCTTATAAATGCCTTAGGGCAGATAGCCTAGTATAAACCTATGAACCTATGAATATAGTTTTTATTCTTTGTCAGCCTATACTGATAAGTTATTTTAAATATTTCCTGTGGTTTTGAACTCTGATGTCATTGTGAATATATGTTTAGTATTGACTTGTGCTTTTATTATTAAATATATTTAAACCTTTCATTGTGGCTGATCTGTGTAGAGATATTTAAGTTTTGAGAGTACTTGCATATTTATTTGTTGACACTGCTAATAGCCTTGCACAAGTAGGATTGGACAACCCTTATTAAGGGCCTTAAAGTGGTTGATAAGAAGTGACTGGTGGTAATGGAAACTACCTTATAGTCTGGGCAGAAGGGTGCATAGCTAGTAAACCTGTGTCAGCCTTTCCCTGTGTGTGTGTGTGTGTGTGTGTGTGTGTGTGTGTGTGTGTGTGTGTGTGTGTGTGTAAATCAAACCTCCAAAGAATGTTTGTGTTAGCTACTTTGGCAGGGACATGACGCATTGGTTGGACAGAGAATGGTGCTGGAGGTCTTCACGTGGTCACTCACCTATGATCTCAACTCTGTAGCTGTGCCAGTGGGGAGTCTTACTGGGGATCTGCAGGAAGAGGGAGAAACCAGCCCTAGACGGACTGTGGTCTCTGTGTGCTCTTAAGGAAGATTGCACTTGATGCAGAGAGTTGCAGCTGGAAATTGCATTTGTGTACCTGTTATCTTCTCCATGAACTTCCCCCCGCTGTTGCTAGTGGTGAGGATTGAGGCTTCTTGATTACTGGTTGGCAGTGGAGGGTCATCACACCAAGTACCACAGTTAATCTGGTCACCCTGTCAATGGAGGATTGACTTTGAAAGTGCTGGAGTGGCTAAAAGCCGGACATCCAGTCTTAAATTTATGATCTTCTGTGGACAGAAGAACTGCATTTATAACTCTCTGATGTAGCTCAGGGGTAAGGCAGTGTCAACCTTGTACGTTAGTATTATGCAGTACCAAGTAATCCGTATCATTTCAGATTTTAATGTTGACACAGTATGTGTATGCATACTTGTCATGAGGTACTTATGGGTAATATTCTGCATGAGTGGCCACGACCGTAATGAATCTTGTTCATTCCTCCTCCACTCAAAAAAAAAAAAAAAAAGACAAAAACTGATTCACAGCTAGTAATAGGCATTTTCTGTGAATTTAGGATGCTTCAGTTGCGAGTTCAGTCATACTAGGGGGGGGCTGCTGCCCATGTGTAACAGGAAATCCGTAATTGAATTGAGAAAGTGGTAAATGACCTTAAGAATGTGGCAGCTTTAAACCAGGATTATAAAAAAATGAATAAAGGTTTCTGATCTAGACAGCAAATTTGATATGCTGAAAATTGGGCAGAGTAGCAAGCCTGAATGATGGGGAACGCACGTTCCATAGATCACAGCAAATGTTTTTTTTTTCCTCTCCGTTGTTTTGGACATCCACACCAATTCTATTGGTTTTGGGGCAGAATGTGGTGAGGCGGTATACTCTGTTGCACAGTGTAATGATGAGACTTTTTGTTTTGCTGTTAATTTCTTAAAGTTTTTCATTTGAATATTGCAGTGAAAGGGTTTTAGATTATGCAGTAATTCTGCTTATTTTGACTACAGAAATTTATTGAATTTGAAGATCTGCAAGAGCAAGAAAAAAAGGATCTGCAGTCCCGGGTAGAAGGTTTGGAGTCACAAACTCGACAACTGGAACATAAAGCAAAAAACTATGCAGATCAGAGTGAGTACAGCGACAGACATGTGGGACTTTGTGATATGCTAATTATATCATGGGTTTCTCTGCTTTGGTGTTGAGTTCATAAAATTAGTTTGATATATGTAAAGTAAAACTTGTCAGAAGGCTGGTCTGCTTTGGTTTGACTCTGAGGATAGTGGTGTAGAAGTTTATCTGATCCTATTTCATCCAACATATCTGGTTTGGCACCAAAATGCTTGTCTCATCAATCCAGTTTTTTATAGTGATCCTTTCTGTGAGCTCCTTCAGAAAACCTTTCCTCTCAGAATTCCCCTGTGTGCTACCTATAGTAGCTGTGATCTTGTTTATCATCATCATAAATGTATCGATCTCCACACAGGAAGCCAAGTGCTACTTATTTACACTGTTCTCACTGCATTTAAGGCTGCTTCTGAAAACCAAGGATAAGTCTCCTACAAAACCATTGAGAAGGTGTCTTTCAGAAAATAAATTGTCGTATTTTTTTGCCACCAGATTACCTTCTCCTTGCTGTCTTAAGCCTGCCGGGTCAGGAGTGCTACTGAAGTCGATTAAGACCAAATGAAAAGGGCTTTCCTTAAGGTACCAATTAAGATGTGTGTCATCCCATCCACCTGTGTTTAAAGGGTGGATCAGGTTTGCCCACCTTCATCCTCACTCTTGCTTGTTCCTTCCCAGGTCATTATGGCAGCACTGGTGATTTGTGTGTGGAGACATCAGTTTGTACCTGCCTGTTTGTCAACAGCCCTACCTCTTTTCAGAATGAAGAGGTGCTGTTGGGCTTATCTGCCTCTTGGGTGATCCCTCTTGTTGACTGTCTTACAGATCTGGCTGCTAGGAGGGCATGTAAGGAACCAGATTCCATTGAAGCAGTACCTACAAAGCCTGGGGAGTCCCCCCCCCCCCCAGAGATGGTGAGCACTGATGCAAGATACCTCTGTTGTCCAGCTGTGTAATAAGGAGACTGGAGATCTGGACAGAGTGGAGAAACACACTGATGTCTTGTGTACTTTTGCCCTGATGGCATTTTATCATGCAGTGCATATGAATTGCTTTCAAAGAGTTTTAGCAGATTAAGCCTCTGACTCCTTGTGGAAGTCAGACTTTGAGTCAAGAAAATAGAGACTACAATTAGTATTGTATTAAATCTCACAAGCCTCTTCATGCAGCTGTTACATAATGTAGCTGATGGAGCAGCTAGGGTGTAGGGGGAAGCATCGCTTTAAGTTGTCATGCCTGCCTTCGTCTGTGTGGCTGCAGAGAATTAAATCCTTTTTCACTAGTACCATCTATATTGTTTCCACCCTTTTTGAACTTGTGGTAAAAGAAAGGTTAAAGGGGTGTGAACAAGAAAGTGAAATGCTGTTTACTGTAGGTGTCAGATCTGAGACCTCTAAAGATCCTTTAGGGAACCAGGAGGCCAAGTGTCTGTGGATTAGGAAACCCAGCATCAAACCTTTTTTGACTTTTCCTTGGACATGTGTGGCCCCTTCAGTGAACATTGACCAAGAGTTTGTGGAGGCCTGCAAAACCACGAATTTCAGACAAGCTGTCTCATCATTTTTTTGTTTTTAAACCCCTTTACTGAATTATCACTTGTGACAAAATAAATGTAAAAGTAATCTACCATATTAACAAATTTACATTTACAAATATTATACATCTATAATTTGTTATATATCCTATAATCTAGGCAGGTATTCTGCGGTGGTGCAGCGGTAGCATTGTTGCCTCACAGCAAGAGGTTCTCCCGTTCGATTCTCAGGTAGTGTGCCGGGAGTGCCTTCTGTGTGGAGTCTGCATGTCCTCCCCGTGGGTCGAGTGGCTTTCTGAAAGACATGCGTGAATGGGCGTGCCTTGGTTGAAGGTTGGGAGTCGAGCTGGCAACTCTGCACCGTGAAAATCTACTGCCAATCATTACCGGACCGGAGTTCTGCTGTGGCGACCCCTAACCGGGAAAAGCTAAAAGAAAGCAACATCCTATAATCTAGGCAATATTACATACGTTTATTATATTCCTATCATTTCTTTAACTTTAACTGCATTTCTCCTCCAAAACATTTTCTGCATGTGTTGTTGTTTGTCTTTTTGGCTTTTCCCAGTTAGGGGTCGCCACAGCGGAACTCCGGTCTGCTAATGATTGGCAGTCGAGTTTTATGATGCTGAGTTGCCAGCCCGACGCCCAACTTTCAGGGAAGGCACGCCCATTCACACATGTCTTTCGGAGGCCACTCGATTGTGTGGAGGACATGCAGACTCCACACAGAAGGCACTCCAGCCGAGAATCGAGCAGGAGAGCCTCTTGCTGTGAGGCAACAATGCTACCGCTGTACCACCGCGGATCTGTTTTCTGCATGTGTGATCCCACAATTTCCAATTTTTTCTGTGTAATTTATTACTACCCTTTTCAAAGGTCCAACCTCCAGTTTTTAACTGTGTGACAGTATTCACTCTTTAAAGTATAGTTAGATTTTGATTACCACTTTATAGAAATTGCATTTTTTGGCAGCCACCATAATTAAACTTAACAAGGACTTAGTATGTCTAGGCAGTTCAGATCCTGTATCCCAGCTCAAAAAAATTATTTCCTTAGACTCATTTGCTTGCCCAGTATTCCCTCCAAAGTACTCTGTATTGAATTTTTAAAGTCTGCCAACTCATTACACTCACAAAGCATATGCTCCCAGTTACTTCTTTCTTCTCTGTCATACCTCCAACATTCGCCATCTACCTGTGGAAAAATTCTTTGAAGTCTGCTTGGAGTATAAAAGTATATGTGCAAACACTTCTGTGCAAAGATCCTAATTCTTCTAGACTTAGTTGCATATTTAGAAGCTGTACGCAAGTCCTCCAATTGTTTCTTTGTAGATTGCATATCTAATCTCTCTTCCCAGTCTTCTCTGACCTCTTCTGATTGATTCTTATAGTTACTGTGCAATATTTTTTATGCCCTACTAATTATTCCTTTTGTAACGGTAGCTTTTGTTCTAAATTCAATTAAAAACTCAACCAGTGCAGATCTTTCATTTAGGATTCCCCTGTCCATTTCTCTGACTATGCTCTGTCAGTCCATGATAGGGAAGGCTATCACTAGCCTGCGGTCCAAATGTCTTCTGTTTTCTTAATGTCTAATTTTGTTTTTCTTTGTTTAATTTTCTTAATTAAAATATCTCTTTCCATTATATTATGTTTTCTTCTCTAATTATTTGTTCCCATTATCTTTGCCATCTGACTCCAGTAAATATCACCCTCCCTCTTATCCTCTTGTACCTCTAATAACATTCATCCCTCTCGGAAGAATTTTCTTTCTCCATTCATGTTTTGGCTTAGCTCTTGGAATACTTTCTGCCACTTTATGAATATAATATGTGTGACTGTTATGTTCGTTAATGTTCTTTGTCCAAAATCACAATTTCGTTATTTCTTGAATTCCCCCCCACACACACACACACACACGCACGCACTTCATTATTATCCCTTTCCACTTTGAATTGTAGCTTTTTGTTTGTGTTATATACAGGAGCCTTAACTGTTTATCATTAAAATATCCCTTCAAGTCAGTTAATCCTAAACCTCCTTGTTCTTTTGAGAGGATCAACTTCTCCTACTAGACTGTAGCCCTCTTCCCCCTCCCAAATAAAACGCTTAATTGCGATCTGCAACTTCACCTCTGGTTGATAAAAAATGTGTGACCTGTGCTGTCCCATTGTCCTTGAAGGCTTACCTGACTTTTAATCTCTGGAGGCAGTTAGGGGGCTGCTTATCTATCCACTCGTCATTGCGGATGGCCATCTTGCAGTACAAGTGCTTGTGAGATAATACAACACAGTGACTGCACCACATCCTTTTAATAACTCCTACTTTGTTAGTCTCGGCCACTTCCAGATATTCTCTCTTTCCAGACTTAGCTTGGCTTATGGAGTAGAAGTTCTTGCTCCATTAGAAGAGTGTCCAGGAGGTCCCACAAGACCAGACAAGGTCTGGAATCTAGTCCAGATTCTTAGCAAGAATCTCAGGCCAATCCTGGATCTCAGTAGCCTAATCCTATACCAGGACCCCAGTCAAGAATGGTCACTGTGTAAGCTATTTTATCATGGCTAAAGGCAAATGATTGGATGTGTTCTGTAGACTTCCTGGATGTGTACTTCCACATCACGATTGCTAAAGCATCTAGGCTGTCCTTGAGCTTCTGGCTAAGAGCCAGTCACTTTCAGTTCAGAGCCCTGATATTCGGTCTGCACAGTCACCTAGGTGTCCCAAGTGCTTGAGGTTTTAATAGATCTGAGTCTTCGCATATTTAATTGATTTGGCTCCTCAGTGCTACAACCACAGTGTCTCTCTAGTAATAGCTTGAGACTCCGTGTTTCATTGCTGCTTATCCTTGGGTATTTTCTGTAAATTACAAAAATTCATACCTTTAAACCATTTCAAACCATTAACTTCTTTTTATTGGGTGCCATCTGGAGATGACAAATTGCATAGTCTGTCTTCTTCTCAATAGAATTCCACCGCTTAGGGCTTTGATTCTGACTATTGCAGCAGGTTACTCCACCAGCCTTACTGAGGTTCTCAAATTCTAGGATTTATTGTACCCACTATACTCGCTTTTACATGAGAATTTTGCAATGAATGTTTAGTGGTCCTAACTTTTCAGATTTCCTCATGCATGTAATCTGTCTGTCCAGACTTCATCTCAAATGGTGACTAATTTCTCAAACATATCTACAAAAAGATAATTTTTTGTTCCACCTCCATCAGCAACATCTTAGATAAGGGAGTCTCTCGTTATTTTGCAGGAATTTCAGAACCTCCTTCCTTCTGGAATGATCACCATTCAAACCGACAACATGTCTGTCTTGTGGTATATTAACGAGCAAGGAGGAACTAAATCCTCCTTTGTAGAGAGGCTGCGAGTTTGTGGAAGTATGCCATCACTTTGCATCATTTTCTGGTTGCAACACATTTGCTAGAGAAATCCATCTGCCTAGTCAACAGGCCCAGCAGGTCTATCCTAATGCCTTGTGAGTGGTCTCTCAATTCATTAGCTTAGGAAATCTGTAGCTATGAGGGCCAGCTGTACTGTAATATTTTTGCTTCCTTGTCCGACATCAAGTGCAGTAACTACTTTGCCTTAATCCCCCCGATTGTCCGTTCTTTAAAGATTTCTACAGAAAGCAGCTGCATGCAAAGCTACATCGATCCTCATTCCTCCATTCTGGTCTAGGCAGATCTGGTCCCACTTGCTCAGGTGTTGCCTAAAGAAGTGCCCATGGTTTCTTGATTCACATCTGGATCTTCTGTCTCACTTATCTAGGTGGCCTCAACCAGTTACACAACCTCAAGTTTAACCACATGGTTTCTGCTTTTCTCTTGTTAGCTGAATATTCTTCTTTATCCAAGAGTATAAGTCGCACACTGTTCACCTCACAAAAGCAATCAGCTTGCAGACTTTACTAGAAAGTGGGAAACAAATCTCCCTGTGGGCTACTGGACAAGGTGCAAGCCACCCTTTCTGCTTCTATTCCAGTGATTTTGCAGTTCCTTTCAAATTTATTTGAGGTTGGATCAAGTTACTCTGATGTACAAATGCAATCTGTTTCCAAGTTTCACAGTGGTTTTCACAACTGTTTTTTTGCATTACAACAAACTCTTTTTGAATGGAATTTTCCTTCTATGTTCCCCAGTAAAAAGATCCTTCTCAATGGACCTCAGTTTTGTATTACAAATTTTAACTCTCTCTCTCCCTTTGAACCAGTCTTAAATGTCTGCAGGCATAAAATTTCTTTCTTGGAAAACTTCATTTTTGTTGCCATCACATCAGCTGGGGGGATTTTGGAATTGCAGGCTTTATATTCAGCTGCCCCATACTTATATTTTCACAATCCTTTATTCCAAAAGTTGCACCATAGTGTGATCTAAATCCACCAATGTTACGTAGGGGCAGTGCACTGCAGAATTACAGGAGTAAATGTTTTCTGCTGGAGCTTCACGGCTTGGAGCACTTGGCAGGAGGCTGGATTAGATCTGACAAGTGGCTTAGTATCTAACAGTGTTATCGGACAAGCTAGGATGAAAAGGATCCAGCATTATGGCAAGTACATAAATTTTGTGTCATTGAAGAGCCTGCTGCAAAGGCAAGCATTGCGTAAGACAGTTATTGTTTGTTAGCAACATCAGGAGTAAATGTTCGTGTTTCACTGTTGCAGTTATCACATTTGGGTTATCTGCTTGCAGCAGCCCTCAGTCGGCCTGATTAACACAGTCTTGGGTACTGCATCGGTTGCTGTCTCTTTTTCCGTGACGTCAGGTAGTCAGGGGTATAAAACATGCAGCCGACGCCATTATATTAGTTTTTCTTGCCCCAGATGTCACGTACCCCCATAATGGGAAGCAATAAAATAAATATAAATATATACAAGGATATACCTCCAATAAAAAAGCGAATACACCAAAAAGCTTTCAAGCAAAAAAGTTACTGAAAAGGCTTTTCACCATCACAAGGTTTGACCCAGTCAGTTTGTGTCTTCATTACTAGAATTATGAGTTGTGGTCTGCTCAAGGACAAAATCTTTGCATGAGCGTTATGCTCTTTACCAGACTGAGATCTTAACAAAAAAAGCTGCTTTTATTTCAAATGAAATCTCAATTGTGGTAAATTGCCCTGTTTACATTCTTGAGTAGTTGGCAGGCTATCCATTGCATCCTGCACAGTGTCCTTTGTGGTGTTTCCACAATAGAATGAAAGGAGGCAGCAGCATGATTCTTTTCTCACAAGTTCGCCATGGTCAGTGTTCCATCTAGGTTCACTGAATGATTGTAATTATGAGGTGGGTCATTTGGATTGGTGCTGGATTTAGTTAGACTGTCAATTACAACAGATCCACGAATGCACTTTCAGCTATGCTTTCACCCTACTTTTGTTTTGGACACCAGGCCAGTGAGATTAAGACTTGTGTCATCACCTTTGGTATATTAATCCTATCTGCATTGTTGGCTCCTCCTTGAGGTCCAGGAAGATGGTCTTTGTGTTTCACCGTTGCAGTCATTACATTGAGGGCAACCTGCCAGCAGATTACTCAAATCAGCCTGAATTCCAAAGTCTTGGGTCCTGTGTTGGTTGCTGTCTCCTCTTCCATGATGTCAGGTCGTCAGGGGTAAAAAAAACAAGCAGCCAACACCATTTTCTTTAGTCTTTCTTGCCGCGCAGTGCCCGAAGCAGAAACTTTTCGCAAGTGCTGGTCGGCCGACTCCTGAAATATTATTGTTTGAGTTTCAGAACTGAAGTCATCACTAAATCCAAGTATCCCGTTGGGGAAACTTTTTTCTTGCTCCATACCGATGTCAGAAAAAGTTAATAATTGTATTACTTGTGGACAGCAAATACCTCATAAGGATTTCTATTTATACTGTATTCCTTGCCTAGGCCCTGATCACAACGTGCCTGGCTTTCGGTTTTGTGCTAGATTTAACCAACGCACTATTAAGCGTCTGTATATTTTTGCCTCAAAGTATTTTGGAAACAGATTTAACTACCCAGAAATGTCGTCGGATAGCAATCCGACTACTGGAGTACATAAATACAAAGAAAAGGACAGAGACAGACAGTTGAGGTCCAAAACCGACTACGAAGCTTCTCGTAAGCCAGTCGCCTGTTCGCCGGTACTCAGTGAGGCGCTTTTGCAGCCCCTGATACCCACTAATTCGAGTCGCAGGCCCCCACAGAGACCCAAAGTGGAGTCCGGCATGCTGCGAGATACTCAAAATATAGGACCCACGGATGTATCTCCCTCGGATGAGTCCGGAGCCGCTGAGCAGGCACCAGCTTTTGAGGGTGTATTCAGACCTCAACATTTTTATATCAAACAGACGACCGCTGTAAAGCCAAAGAAAAAAGCAACTTCTAAAGCTAAAAAAAGACACACGAGCCATGTGCACAGACCGCTATGCCTAAAAAACAGATGTTCAAAATGGCTGAAGACCTTATTACCTTGATCAAGTGTTCCCATCCCCCTCCTGATAAAGAGGCCTAGGCAAAACACTGACTATGAATCTTCAGATCAGGTTTATTTTTCTTCTGATTCCTCTTCTTATCAGGAATTATCTATACCTCCCTATGAGGATTCTGATGCAAAGGAGTCTATCCCATCTGCATCACCTCCTGAGGATTATTCATTTGGAGAAACCTCGCATACTTGAGGGAGCATTTTCACTGGGAGAGTCAAGATTTCCCAGAATCAAAAAAGAAGCTCAGGGCTTTCCTTCTCCTTCAGCACAGGCCTTTAGCCATACCCCCTGTTTTAGACATTGGATGATGTGTTTTATGAGTCAAGCTTGACCCCGGACTCCTTACCTCCGGCTCCCAGTAAGCCTGATAGATATTACAGGGTCCCTGACTTGCATAAATTTCTATTTAGAAACCCTGCTGCTGATCCTGAAACTGTTTCACAGGGTCCAAAGGGAGTTAAGTCCTCAACACCAAAAAATCCTACCCCCTCTGACAGAGATTCAAGGGCACTGGATAGATGGGGGAAGAAGGTTTATATATCTACAACCTTGGCTATTAGGGCCTTAAACTGCCAGTTTCATATGCTCAAGTATCAACAACATGTTATGGGATTGCTGAAACAGAAAATGATTATTTCTGAATGTGCAGAAAATAAAGAAATGCAGGAATTATTACATGCAGCTGAACAAGTTGGAAAACATGCTTTGCAGTGTGGTTTTGATTCCTTAGAGGCCTCCTGCAGGGCCGCTGTCACTGGATCTGTGATTAGGAGGCATGCCTGGCTAATAGAGCAAAATTTGCCTGATCATGTTAAAGCTAAATTACTGGATGCACCTTTACTGCTTGATGGAGTTGCTTTAATCTACTCCAACCTCTTGACTAGGACCCCATACCCTAACCCCATCCCTTCTTTCAATAATGCTGAACTAGTAATTGGCATACTAAAAATAAACAACCACAAAAGCATCTGCATTATTTCCTCTATATTCCTCCTGGTAACAATACCAATACACTGGAAGACATCCTCTCATGGTCCTCCTCCAATATTAAGCTAGAAACCTTCATTTTGGGAGATGTAAACATTGACTGGGGAAAAATCAGTCACCCTAATCCCGCCATAACTATCTACCTATTCAACTTCACTCAACTTACTAACTCCATTACTAGACCTAACAAAACTAATCCCCCTGGCATCATACTTGACTGAATCCTAGTATCCCTTATAATATAAGTTATAAAATCTGGTGTCACTCCTGACCCATTAGGAGACCACCTCCCTGCCTTCTCCATTCGAGACACTCCCACCTCCCCACACTCTTACCACTATATTCAAACTCGTAACCCACCTAACTTTAATCCTACTTCTTTCTCTAACTCCCTTAAGCTAACTAACTGGAACCCCCTAAAAACACTGCTATTGGATGAAGCCGTTGACTATTTCAATTCTACATTCATAACTGTTCTTAACTCCCTAGCTCCTATAAGAAGAAAGAGTTAAAACAAAAAACACCCCTTGGCTCACCAGTGATACAAAAAAGATTATGCTACAAAGGGATAAAACCTGGAAAGCCTACCTTAAAGACAAACAGCCTGAAATCTTCCTTAAGTTTAAGCAGTTAAGAAACCTTGCCAAAAAACTAGTCATTACAGATAAGTCTTACTACATCAAGAAAACCATGCAAGAAATCCCAAACAATTCTGGAATTCTATTAATTCCTTCCTTAGGCCAGGTACAAAAAACAACCCCTGTCCTAATACCAGCAAATCTGACCCAGAAATTGGCTCACTATTCAATTCCTTCTTCACCTCTTCCATCGCTGAGCTAACCAAGACTTTCACCAACAAGAACCCTCCTCCCTGCTCAATCTTCCCTTCCCTTCTCCCTCCCTCTTTCGAACTCAAACCTGTATCCACCGATCTAATAAAGAAATTGCTCCATAAACTAAAGCCTTGCTCCAATGCCAGACAGCATTCCGTCCTCCTTCCTAAAAATAGCTTTTGACGCCATTGCTCTACCTAACAGTATCCTAATTAATAGGTCTCAACTCTAATCCTATGTACCTAAACTATGGCGCTCTGCTTTCATTCTTCCTCTCCATAAAGGTGGCAAAATTTGTAATGTCTCCAATTTCCGCACCATAGCCATCCTCTCCCCTGTATCCAAAATCTTTGAAAAATGCATCCACCAGCAGCTCTTGCCATTCCTTACCAAACAACAACTACTCTCTCCTACCCAACACTGCTTCCACCCAGGTCACAGTACTAACACCGCCCTTCTCTCCTCCTTACATTCTGTCAATTCTGCACATAACTCGGGTAACATGGTATCCTCTTCTCTACTAGACTTATCCAAAGCTTTTGACACCATCTCCCACACCCACCTTCTAAACCATCTCTCTAATCTCAACCTTGGCCAAAAAACTCTTTCCTGGTTCTCTAGCTACATTTCAAACCGGTCCCAAGCTGTGAAATGGGGCCAAGCCACCTCTACTTTCCTTCCTACCCCTACCGTAGTACCTCAAGGTTCCATACTTGGCCCGCTACTGTTCGATATCTTTATTAACGACTTCCACAAAGCCATTCCCAACACCACAATTGTGCAATACGCTGATAATTCCACTTTGATCTGCTGCGCCTCTGACCTAACAGAGCTCCAAGCTCTAACACAGTGCCTTTTCAACCACTAAAAACTGGATGCTCCAAAATCACCTCTCCCTAAATGCAAACAAAACTAAGATCCTCCTTTTCTCCCCCTCTAAATCCTCATCTCTTGATAAAAAGTCATTTCAAATTACCAGCCTTAACTCCACTATCGAGATCGTAACCTCCATCATACTTCTTGGTGTTACGATTGATGACCAACTAAAATTTAATACTCATTCAGCTAAACATCAAAAAAAACATATAAAACTTGGCTTACTGTATAGAAACAACCACTTTCTCTCTCCTCCCACCAGGCTAACCCTTGCCTCTACCTACCTCTTTCCCTCTCTACTATATGGCGCTCCTCTGGTCACTAATTTATCATCCACACTTGCCTCCAAATTGGAACACTGTTAGAACAAAATCTCAAATTTGCCACAAATGCCAAATCCTCCTCTCATCACTGCACCTCCCTTCACTCTCTAAACTGGCTTGAACTCCCCAATCAACTTGACTTTCTCCAAATCACCACAGCCCACAAATTATTGATGTTCTTCATCTCACATTGCTGCAGTCCTTACATATGATGTCAGAAAAGCTGTGGAAACTGCAGTGAATAACTGAATTTTTTGGGAAACTATATATCTTTCTATATATCATTCCTTGCGTTGTTTTTGTTTGGGGCCTGTGCTAGGTTGTGGTAGGTGTTTTCAAGCGAAGGTTATATTAAACTAGGTTGCTGGAAGGTTGGAGCTTGCTAGGCTGGTCTGCGCAATATAATATGCATTATAATATCGCGCCGAGGCGCCGAAGACAAAAGAAGCATAAACAAGCAAAATGAGTCGTCCGTTCCGGACGTCGTCCCGGGACTTCTGGTTCTTTAGAGTGGAACCGTGGTTCCGGTTCGTTCTCTGGGGTCTCGGGAGACTTTCTTTTTTTTTTTTGTGGGTGGAGGTCAGAGGAGGAGGAGGAAGGGCTTCTCAAGCTACTGTAATCCCCTCCCTCCCTAGGGTGGCTAGCCTTCTCCTTCTGTTTCCAAGGCTTCTCCCAGAGGCAGGCTGTTGGTGTCACTCCTAGTTCAGCAGGGTCTGTGCCCAGAGTTGGGAAGTTCCTTATTCTGATTCTGATGCAGATGATTCAGAGACATTTCATTCTATGAGGGAACATTTTAAGTGGGAAGGTCAGGGTTTATGCTGTTACCCCAGCATAGGCCTGGCTATACCCTATTAATATCTTTATAAGAGTCGAAACTGTTAGTCAGGAAGGCCTCTGTTGTAAAAGATAAAAGCCAGAGCTTGTCTATACATCTTCTACCTTAGCTATGAGGGCCAGTTTCATATGTTGAAATATCAAAACTTTCTTCTTTCTCAATTGAATTGCAAGATTTGGTGCATGTCTCTGAACAGGTGGGTAAGCATTCATTACAGTGTGGTTTTGATGCTTGGCTGCCACTGGCTCAGTTCTTTGCAGGCGAAGGATCAAATTTATCTGACCATGTTAAGACAAGGATTTTGGATGCTCCTTTGCAGTCTGATGTGTTGTTTGGTTCACCTGTGGAGTCAGTCTTGAATGGAAGACAAGGCTAAGTCTATGCAGGCTGTTAAAGATTTTAGTTTAGTAGGAATTGGCCTGCTAAAAGGGTGGGCGTATCCTTCTTATGATTCCCAGTCTAGGGGTAGATGCTCAGAGTTCTTCAGCTGCCAGATCCTTCTTGCCTGGCAGCACATGTTGGTTACCCAAGACAAATGGGTATTGGATATCATACACCAGGGTTACAAGTTTTATTTCCATACCTTGCCTCCTTTCAAAGGCATGCCGACGTTCCTCCTCAGCTGTTTCTAGTACCAAAGAAAGGGAGACCAATTTTGATTTATCTATCCTCAACACATATCTGGACATTCCCAAGTTCAAACTATCAGGCCCAGTTGCAGAGTGGTAGCTTTCTTCAGGCTAAGAGGTATACAGATCTATCCTTATTTGAACTTCTTCATCATTTACAGTATGTGATGGCAGTGTTAAGATGCCTGGGACAGACAACACAACTGTCATGTGGTACATCAATTCTTATCCTCTATGCAGACAAGCAATGATTTTGTCACTAAATTACCAGCTGCCAAAGTTTGGACAAGCCAAACATGATTTTAATAGCTCCAGATTGGCCTCGACAGCACTGGTACCCATTACTCTCCGCTTCCACAACAAGTTTTGAATGTTATTTTGGAGGCCGGACAAAGGTTTGTCCGACTGTGACCCACCATTATTTTCTCAGCCTTAGGCCCTTATGTTTTCCACAAGGATAGGATGTCTAGTTTCAAAACAAACTATTTCTAAGTGGATTGGTTTTAATCTAGGGCTGGATTTGGACTACCCATATGTAAGGACTGCAGCAATGCTGTACTTTCCATTCTACTAACTGCCCTGCTCTTTCCAATATTTTACAACCTTATACCCCCCTTAGATCTTCTCACCAAAACTTGATCACAGTACAAAAATCCAAGCGCCCAACAGGCCAGCTTCTCTTATCCTTTACCCTAGCTAAAAAATGGAATGCCCTGGCCACCTCACTAAGAACCTACAACAACCTAAATAACTTCAAAATCCAACTTCATTCTTACCTCTATCAAAATAGGATGTGCAACTGTGCTCTTCAGCCCACACCTCTCAAGCTATCTCCCCCCTTCTCTGCAGGCTAACCACTTTACCTTCCTAATCTCTTTTAAAATATTGATTACACAGTTAACTAAACAGTAAATTCTTGTTTTTATACTATATCCCTGCTTTTTTTTCCTCCTCCTGAACATAATAGAAATTGTTAGTATTTTTTGCTGTTTGTAGCAACCTGTTATTTGTAATTGCAAACTGTTTGAATTTTTCATGTAATTAAAATTGTTGTTTCTTGTGGAGCTTTTCTCCTCGGGCCTCCACTGAAAACGGGCCCCCAAGCCCAATGGACCTCCCCAGTAATCAAACTGAAATAAATAAATAAATAAATACTCTGTTTGGTATTAAGGCAGAATAGGTTTTAAAGAAAATGGAAGATGAGACTAATTCTATGCAAACTGTAAAAGACTTTTTACAAGTGCAGCCACCAAGATTCAGTAGACACTGGCCTACAAAAAATTGGTCCTTTCCTGTGTCGGACAGAGCTCAAAGGGGCAAATCCAGACGCCCAAAGGTTTCCAGATACCAGGCACAAGTTTCTTGCAGGTCAAAGCAATGGGGTGCTTCTACCTCCAAATCTGGAGGAGATAAAGCGCAAACCTACAGAAAACAGTCCCATTGATTTCCCTCTGCCTACACCAACAACTTATCTTTTGGCAGTGCCCTTAGGGGGGAAAATTAGCACCTTTTGCTCAGAATTGGCAGTTAATAACCCAGGACAAGTGGGTACTAAACATAGTATCTCAGGGATACAGATTTCATTTCCATACTGTGCCAATTCCAAACGGTTGGCCGGATCTGCCAAAAAATCAATGGGCAGAGGCACACAAACAGGTTAAATCCCTCATGGATATGGGGGCCATTCAGCCAGTACCAGAACAGGAAAAAGGACAAGGTTTTTACTCGACTGTTCTTGGTACCCAGAAAGGACAAGGCCTGGCGACCAATACTGGATTTATCAATTTTGAACACATACCTGGACATTCCAAAATTCAAAATGCTGACTTTGCAGCAGCTTCTGCCCATGCTGGGCAAGAATGCTTGGTTGGTGACATTAGACCTAAAAGAGGCATACCTGCATGTCCCAATAAGGGAATCGTGCAGAAGATACCTCAGATTCAGGGCCGGCTTAATGCATTACCAATTCTCTGCACTGCCCTTTGGCTTATCTACTGCACCCAGGGTCTTTACAAAGTGCCTGGCACCAATAATTGCTTTTTGCAGACAAAGAAGTATACAAATATATCCGTACTTGGACGACTGTCTCATTGAAGCAGAGAAAAAGGACATTCTTCTTCAACACCTGGCGTTTGTGAAAAGGCTTCTAACTTGCCTAGGGTACACATTAAACAAAAAGAAATAACTGGTACCCTCTCAAAAGATAACATTCCTGGGTGCAAGCTTGAATACAGCTGCCCAGATGGCTTACCTCACGCCATACAAACAAAGGCAACTGACTACTTACTTCAAACTGATGGCAACAAAAACCCAGTTATCTGCAAGGCAAACTCTGCAGGCTTTGGGCTTCATGGCATCCTGCATCCTGCATCCTACTGATTCCATATGCAAGACTGCATATGAGGAAACTTCAATGGTACCTAAAAAGCTTATGGAGTCAACATTGTCACAATCTGGAAACAATGATTCCTCTCATTCCCTGCCTACAACAGGAGTTTCTATGGTGGGCAAAGGCATGTCACCAAAACATGGGATGGGCCTTCACTCTACCCCCTGCCAGCCAAACCTTAACAACAGACACATCAGATTATGCATGGGGGGCCCACATGGCGGGAAGATGCATTTAGGGCATATGGGCCCCAAAACAAATGCATCTACATATCAACCAAAAAGAGATGCTAGCTGTTCAAAATACACTGACAGCCTTTAAGGACTTACTTCATCCAGGACAATTACTGATAAAGATGGACAACACCACGGTTATGTGGCATATAAACAAACAGGGTGGCACGCACTCATACCCCCTTTGCAGATTAGCCATGGCACTGTGGGACACAGCTTTGACTTATAAGATACATCTTCAAGCTCAATTCCTGCCAGGAAAACAAAATACTCTGGCAGACGATTTAAGCAGAAACCTTATGGACCCTCACGAGTGGAAACTAGATCCACAAGTCTTCAACATGATAAAGAAATGGGGAAGCCCGGACATAGATCTATTTGCCTCTCCTCAAAATTATCAGTTGAAAAGATTCTGCGCAAGGACTTATCACAGACAAGCATGGAAACTGGATGCCCTATACTCCAGTTGGAAAAACCTATCCGTTTACGCCTTTCCTCCTCTGCCTCTTCTTCCCAGGGTCCTACTAAAAGTCAGACAAGAGAAACCAAAGATGATGTTAATTGTCTTGGACTGGCCCAGCCAACACTGGTACCCAATCCTAAGGAACTTGCCTCAATACCCAGCTTGGATCTTGCCTCAGAGACCTCAACTACTGTCCCAGCAAAACAGTCAGATCCTGCACAATCAACTCCAGACACTGAACCTGGCAGCATGGCTGATCACATAGTTATACAAACAACACCTCTCCGTAAAGCTGTGATGTATGTCATTTTGGAAGCCAGAAGGCCTAGTACTAGAAAATCTTATGCTGATAAAAGGAAGAGAGTCTGTGCTTGGAATCAAGCACAAGGAACTGATACAGCAGAACCAAATATCCCTCAGATAATACAATACTTGACTGAGATGCTTGACAAAGGCCCATCTTTCTCATCAATTAAAATCCAAGCCTCTGGTGGCTCTGTATTGTAATGAGCCTTTTCTCATCCTTTACTAAAGCAGTATCTTGGAGGAGCCAAAAATTAAGGCCTCCTAGACTATCACCGATACCTGCCTGGGACCACAATTATGTGTTGGAAAAGCTTACCCTGCCTCCATTTGAACCAGCTGCTTCTGCTGATAAGCTCACCCTGCCTCCATTTGAACCAGCTGCTACTGCTGATATAAAGTTCTTATGGAAAACAGCTCTGCTACTAGCAATTACTTCAGCAAGTAGAGTCTCCGAGTTACAGGCCCTCATGGCTGTGGAGCCTTTTATCATATTTTACCCAGACAGGGTGTCTCTGAGGACCAATCCTAAGGTGGTTTTCAATGTGGCTCTTAACCAAACTATTCATCTGCCAACCTTTTATCCAAATCCACAGAACAAGGGCGAGAGAATTCTGCATTCCTTGGATGTACACAGACCGCTATGATTCTACTTGAGCAGGACTAAAGTTCTAAGAAAAACTGAGCAATTGCTAGTGACATATATGCGGCAAGATCAGAAGGAAAGGCAATTTCAAAGCCACTGCATTCGTTTCTGCTATTTACACCATGGCAAACTTGTGCCCGAAGGCGCATTAGGTCTCATTCCACCAGAGCTGCAACTACTTCAGCCTTTTTCAGAGGAGTACCAACCAAAGACATTCTAGAGGCTGCTACTTGGAGTTCTGTTCACACCTTTACAAAGCATTATCATTTGCCTCTCTACTCTTAAGTCCAGTTCAGGCTTTGCCACTGCAGTTCTGCAGGGCCTTATAGCCGCACCTAATGCGGTTTAGCTCCAGCCTCCCATCCATAGCTTTGGGATTCTACCCAAATGTAATGACTGCAACAATGAAACATGAAGAACATAGTACAGTTGTGTACACTTACCGTAAATGTAGAAGTTAGTATATTCACTGTTGCAGTCCAGGTTACCCGCCCACCATCCCCCTTTCATTCTGGAGCTTATCTTTCCTTCTCTATCTTCTACAGCAACCTATGTGGTGTATTTGATTGTAGATGAAGGTAAGGTTTGTATTGATGCATGTATATATACTTTTATATATATATATTTGCTACCTTTTTGGGGGCACCTGACATCTGGGGCAAGAAAAACTAAAGAAAATGGCATTGGCTGCTTGTTTTATACCCCTGACGACCTGATGTCATGGAAGAGGAGACAGCAACTGACGCAGGACCCAAGACTTTGGAATTCAGGCCAACTGAGGGCATCCTGCCAGCAGATTACCCAAATGTAATGGCTGCAACAGTGAATACACTCTAACATCTACATTTATGGTAAGTGTACACAACTTTACTTTCCTTGCCCTCCTTTAGGAGATGCCAACGACCTCTAGTCTCAAGAAACCTTCTTTGACTTTTAACATGATGGGGAGTTGTCAAACTGTTTTAACCTTTTTATTGGAAAGGGTATTGAGAAAGGTGGTCTTCAGGAGCTTAAGTCAACAGCACTAGCAGCAGAGAAGTCCACATCAAAACTGATGTCGAGGCTTGATAGATAATGTACGTGGCACCGTGTCAAAGCTGACACCTTTGGAGAGCAGGTTTTCTTTTGGACCTTAGTCCCGTTTTTTCAAGGCACAAGACAGAAACAGCACTCAAGTGGTAAAATATCTGATGGTGGTAATAGCAAAGGAAATTATTCGCTCATGGTCCTAATTCATTTCTCTTCAGCAATTGTGCACCAAAGCCGGAGAGTTAAATTGAACAAATTCTGTTAGATACTACTGTAGAACACTTGTGTACCTCTCTTTCTTGGTGCTTTCCAGGTCAAATAAATACTGTTGGTGAAGTGTAATCTATTAACCACCAGCCAATAAAATAAAATAAAATAAAACTCCAGGCAGTAGTATCCAACTACTGAGCTCCTCCATGAATGATTCTGAAAAGCCACCCTTAGTGACAGCAGTCTTCAACCTAGCATTATGAACAGTTGGACTACCTTTGTTTCTCCTGCCAACCTTGTTGACCTTAGGTATCTTGAAGTGTTGCAATTACCTCATGTACACCAACAGTCCTCCACTAATAACTCAGTATAGTACAGTGTGTGAGAGATGTATCTACACCAATAATCTTGAATCCATGCTCTCTCACACTCAAAACAATATCACAGAAGTTGTCAACTCCCCCACCACTACATATGTACACAGTACCATTACTCGTACGCATTCAAACACAAAAATCTACATATGCGGAGGTTCTGTCAAAAAAAATTAACACCAGAGACCTCCAAAACACAAGACTGCTACAACTAACAGTCTCCGCAGCACCATTGTCTCACCCACCAAGCCCGTAACGTGAAACATTGCTTTTCTTGTCATTGGAGACTATTGAGACACACGGCTGTCCCAGTTACCAGGTTGGTCAAGGAGAAAGTCAAGGTCAGCTGCCTGTCCGGTGCCAGGATTCGTCAGATCACCCATGCACTCAAGTCTCTCAGCAACAAGTACCATTATGACTCTCTCATAGTTCATGTTGGTGTGAACAACCTGAGATGTACCTCACTGGATTATATGCAGAGAGAATGGTTGAGCTCTCGGAGTGTGTGTCCCAGGCAGGTATATCCCTAGCCTTCAGCAGCATACTGCCCTCACCTAGAATGATGCTGCAGTATAAACAAAAGTGATTGATTTCAATCATTGGCTTAGTTTTTGGTGTCTTTCAAATAGGATCCAATTCTTGTCAGCCTGAAAAGCCATGGTCGACAAATCTCCTTGCTTTGCCAGAGACTGTTTGTACCTGGCACCTTTAAACTTTCAGCTGCTGGCAAAGGCTCTTGCCTCCATCATAGTGCCTTTTTTAGGCAAGGACTGAAACATTACTGGCATGACAATAGACAGCCAGAACAAAATAAGGGTGATGCTACTAAATGCAGAAAGCTTAAACCAAAAACTGCACTCCCTGGAAGCATTTCTATCACTAGAAGATGTATCTGTCTTTGCAGGCGCAGAAACCTGGTTAAAGGCCTCAGAGTACCCCGGCCTTGCAAGGCTACAATGCCTTTCACACATTTAGACCACAAAATAAACATGTGAAAACCAATGGAGGTGGTGGTTCTGTCTATATTTGAGATAAATTCACCTCCTGTCTAGTTAGACTGGACACATCCATGGAGTTGCTCCCAAGTCCAGGTTATGGTGGGCAAGACCCCCATTCAAGTCATAGCCAATTATTGACACCCCCTCCTGGTGGTTCATGATTCCCACAAAGCCTACTTGACCAAACTGGAAACAATCCAAATTTTACCAAACACTCAGATTATGGGGGATTTCAGTTATCCCAGCATCAACAGGGAAACCTATGCTAGACCCAGCTCACTAGCAGAAAAGTTCCTTGATTTTGTTAATTCAAATGCCCTGGAACAGATGGTTCATACACAGACAAGAGAAACAAACATTGTATATCTGGTCCTCACTAACATGTCAAACAGATGCACTACCCAAACCGCCGAACACTAATTAGTTAAGTCTGAACACAGAACTTTTACCTTGGAGCTAGCGCTAACACCAGAACTCACAAAGGGTGAAATCAGAGACTAAAAATCTGGAAATGGTAACTGTGCCAAAGCTTACACTAAAGCCCTGTACAGTCACTTGGATATGTGTATAAACTCTGCTTATCAGAAAGAATCAAAGCTAGAGCACCAAGAAAAAACAAGCTGCCATGGGTGGGCATCCAGCATCAACAAACTTAACAATAAACGCAAAATGTTGCTGTCCAAGAAAACCAAGGCAAGGCTCCAACAATGGAAAGGCACCCTCCTCAGCTTCAACACAGAAATAAGAAAACTTGTCCAATCCTTTAAGGGCACTTTTGAGAGAAACTTAGTAAGCACAGCCCAGAGTAACCATAAGGCCTTTTACAGCTACGTACATAGCTTAAAGAGTAGGACTCGAGCATGTGCAGTACTAGTGATCAATGGTGTCGCACACACTGACCCCAGAGTGATAGCAAACGTAATAGCAGTTAGGTTTGACAAAAATTTCACTCGCGTATCCCCTATTAACTTACCACAAACCTTCTCCCAAACTCCCCACCCCACCCTACATATCTGAAGAGCAGGTCCTCAAAGTCTTGTCCAAGGTAAAAAAAAAAACAGCCTCTGTGGGACCAGACGACATCCCAGGCTGCCTTCTAAATGGGCTAAAACATGAACTAGCAGTAAGTACCCTTTTCAATCGTAACCTAACCACAAGCTTTGTTCCTGCAGAATGGAGAACAGCAACAGTTATTCCCTTCCACAGAGGTGGCCGAGCAACAGACCTGGGGAATTAGACCCATAAGCCTGACCAGCTTAATCTTCTAAGGCCATGGAACGTATCATTGTGGACCTCATAAATAAAGGCATAGGTGACCTCTAAACCCCAGATCCTACCCAATTCGGCTTTGTCAAGGGCAGATCCTGCCTGTGAAATCTGGTGGATTACTTTGAAAGTGTGACCAGGGCCACTGACGAGGGCATATCTGCTCACAGCATACCTCGACTTGGCAAAGTCTTTCAACACAATCCCACATTCAGGCATTACAGATAAACTTAGCAAACTGAATATAAACCCTTTGCTTGTAAGATGGGTTACCAACTGGCTCACAAACTGGACACACACCGTCAAAGTAGGTTATTTCACATCAGCCAGCAGACCTCTTACCAGTGAGGTGCCTTAGGAGTCCGTGCTGGGCCCCTTACTGTTTGGTATATACTTTTTAGAAGTTCAGGTCAAAACTAAGGGGTTATGACTGACCAGGTTTGCAGATGACTGCAAACTAGGTGCAATCATTGAATCCCCAAATGATGTCTGTATTCTCCAGGAGGGTCTCACGCAGACAGACTGTTGTGTTAGTCATGGTCTCAAACTGAATGCAAAGAAATGCATCATTCCCTTTGGCGCAAACACGGTCTCTTCACACTATCAAATCAACGACAGTAACCACAAAGTGGTAATGGATTTCGGATCAAAAGTTGATTGCAACCTTAACTTCGATCACCATGTGTCTACTGTAGTAAGGAAAGCTTTCTGTTTAGCACACTTGATTAGTAAAGGCATTGCCTCGAGAGCAAAAGAGGTTGCAACCCCTCTATACTTGGCACTAATCTGGCCCATAATTGAGTATCACACCCCATTTGGCATGTACTGTACAAAGCACCTGCAGCAACTGGAGAGACTTCCAAAAGTTTCTAACAAAGCAGATCAAGGGGCTCCAGCATGTGCTTAGAGACTAAAGTCCCTGTCGATGTACTCTGTGTCATATAGACTTCTTAGGGCAGACTTGTGCCTGGCCTACAGAGCAATCCAAGACTCAAACCTAATGAACTTGCAGCATATCAGTAAATCAAAGTGGTCTAGGGCTAACCGTACTGGGGATCTATATATTGCCTGTGACTTAAATAGGACATTCTGGAGGGACAGATTTAGCTCCCAGCGACTGACACATCTTTGGGACAGGCTACCAATTCATGTGAAAGAGAGCACCTCTGACACTTTTTTCAAGAGCAACCTGGACGAGTGGATGGAGCACCATAAATGTTTATCAGGGATAGCACTCACAACCCTCCTGGACATGGGCAGTCATCACTGAATGCAATCTTGGGTATTCATAGGTGTTTACTAGGCTAACAACCACAAGGGCCTTTTTAGGCCTAGCCATGCATCCCAGATCTCTAACAAGTTCTGATGCAGGTGATAAGCGTAAAGTGGACCTGGGAGATGAACCCTTTACAGGTTACCTGTTTGCATTAGAGACATAGGTGCCTAACCAGGGATGAATTTCTGTTTTCCCATCCAGTTGTCCAAATTGCACTTGAATTCAGTTAGGGAGGAACTCTGCTTCACATGGATGGGGAGGCTGTTCCATAGACTGGGTAGTCTCTGGGATACATACCTGTCTCTCAGGCAGGTCCTAGTTATATCACAGGCAAGGTCCAAGTCTTTAGAATAGATCATTTTGGCACTGTTTGTTTTGTGGATATGCAGGAGGTCCATCAGACTGGGGTCTGACAATGCCCTGTATGCTAGGCATATATCTCCTCTCAAAAGCCTGTAGGAGAAAGAATGCAAGGATAGGGCCTTGAGGTTGTCTGCATAGGACATGTTACTTGCACCTTGTATTCTTTTAGTAAGGAACCTCTGTGGATGTTCCAGTTGTTGGATATGCCTGATTAGGTGCATACAAAAGGAGGCATTGTACTCAATGATAGGACTGATGAATGCCGAATACAATGGAACAATTACTTCCTTGGACTTGGATGCCATACCTTTGAACATTGACTGGCATTTTCATGGTATTACATTGGGATGAGAGGGCTAACCATAAAAAATGACTTCTGGGTCGATAGCCTAGTAGTTTCCTGTGATCCTATGACTTTGTCCTATGTGCATTAACTACCGAGCCTTGACATCAGTTTTGAGGTGGACTGTTCTGCTGCCAGTGCTGTTAACTTGAACTCCATAATCTGCTTCTTGGTCATTGGTGAGTCTTGGGGCATCGATGGTGGCTTCTGGTCAAGTACTTGGACTTCACCATACAATGTTAGATGTAGGCTGCTTTATGTTCAGTGCCAGTGTTTGAGACCTTAGGTTTGTTACTAAAACACTGGGTTCAGGCCTTTTTGAGGATGATATTGCTTTGATGTTGGTCCTGTTACAGGGCCAGCAGCATATGTTGCTGTGTTATACCATGGCATTTTCACCACCTTCATTGCTGACATTGCCTGCTTTGTTTTGGAAGACGTTTAGCTGAGCCAGAAGTGTTGCAAAATGTCTTTTGGGGCAGATTGACACCCTCAAAGTTTCCCAGGGAAGGCTGTAGGCAAGAGCAAGCATATCACAATGCCTGGTTGAGTCACCCATGTATTATTCTGGTGCTGGTAGTGGCAAAGATTCTTATTCTACTGTAGCCCATCATTGCCCCAATTTCGGTAAGGTCCTGCAGATAATACTTTAAGATTGGAGGAGGTCAGCTTACTGCATCTCATGTCTTTCCTACAGTCAACTTTAGAGAACATTTTAGGTCAGTTCAACAAACCTCCTGGGTGTTTTTCTTTTATTGGATATTAAGTAGCCACAATGTTGCATAGGAGAATAATGACGCAGTAGCTCAGGTCCCTTGGAAGGCAGACTGTGCTCTTTTCCCATAGATTTAGCTTTCTAGTCTGATTCCTAAATCAAGTGGTTTTGTAGCAACAGGTGTTCTTAAGGGCTTCCTCACAGCAAAGCCTTGAGGTCCAGCCACCGAATGCAAAGTCGAGAGTGGTGCACCACCTGTGGAAGTATGTATATGCATTCTGTACTTTTGCCTTGAAGTTGCTTAACTGCCAAGTTTACGATTTTGATTTTCAGAGCGGTGTCTTTGACTGAACCAGGTCATTAACTAGTTGTTGGATGGACCCGTGAAGGACAGTGTCTTAATTCATAACAGTTTATACAGTCGTGGACATTATGATGTGCATGTGTAGTGGTGCTGAGGGTCCAGCCATTGCTGTTCAGTGGCACACATGGCTGTATGTAACCAGCTTTGCTGAGTACACTATGACCTTCATTGCTTCACTCTTTCAAAGTTAGTGTGACTTGTGCCAAAACTGAAGGCTGTCTTGAGTACAGAGGAATAAGGAAAACCTCTCATGGCTGTTGGAGTTGAGTTTCAAGATTCTCATTACCTTTCCTCCATGAAGTAGAGGAGCTGTAAGAAAATGTAGTTCAGGCATGGGCAGCACCACATGCGCATTAGTCTCAATGTTGCAGTACTGATTCTTGGGTCTTCCTACCATGTAGAAACATGTGACTGGCCTGAATTCAAGTCTTTGCACCATCTTTAGCCAATGGACGTACGAAGACTGTTAGAGTATAAGAAGGGCATCCATTGACGCAATCTTTTTTTCTTTCTAGCCAAGTAGTCTGATGCACTTCATATGTGCTCAAAATGCTCACAGTCCATTGGTTATTCATTTTTCCAGTCTGTCGTTTCATCCTAGTCGGATGAATACCCGTTGGGGATTTTCTTCTATTAATTTAATGTTAAAAAGGTCAACTCTATCTTATCTTTCATCTGTCCCCATTAGGGGTCGCCACAGCGAATCGTCTGTTTCTATTTCTTCCTGTCGTCTGCATCTTGCTCTGTTGCACCCAACCACCTGCATGTCCTCTCTCAACACATCCATAACCCTTATCTTAGGCCTTCCTCTTTTCCTCTTACCTGGCAACTCCATCCTTATAGATTCCTAGGTATATACTAGGCTATCGGCCCAAGGGCCTAAGTAAGCTTAGCCAACAAGGTTCCCTGGCTTACGACACCCAAGAAAGTTATTTTCCTGTGCCCTTGTCGAGCAAAGCCACAGACTTGAACCCCGGGGTGTACTTCCCATTTCCCATCCACTCATCAAGATTTTTCTTGAAGAGTGGTAATGAGGAACTTTGCTTGAAATAGATAGGTAGCTTGTTCCAGAGTATGGGAAGTCTGGGACAGGCATCTCTCTCTCCAGCATGTCCTGTTTATTGTGGTGGCAAGGTTTAGGTCCCTAGAGCGTGTAGCTCAGAGGGATTGGGATTTCTTTAGGTGTAGCATGTCCAACAGCTCTGGATTTGACATAGCTTTATATGTTAGGCAGAGATCACCTCGGAGTAGGTGATATGCTGTGGAGTAAAGCTGGAGTTTTTGAGACGGTCAGTGTAGGGCATCTGTTTGAGGCCAGTAATCCTCTTTGTGAGGTACTTCTGTGGCCTTTCCAGCTGCTGCACATGTTCTGTGAGGTACATTCCTTACTATCCTTTTCCCAGTATACCCAGCATCCCTCCTCAGCACGTCCAAACCAATGCAATTTCGCCTCTCTGGCTTTGGCTTTGTCTCCAAACCGTCCAACCTGAGCTGACCCTTTAATGTACTGATTCCTAATCCTGTCCATCCTTGTCACACCCAGTGCAAATCTTAACATCTTTAACTTTGCCACATCCAGCTCTGACTCTTGCCTTTTTGTCAGTGCCAGTGCCTCCAACTCATAATCTCACTACCCTCTTGTAGACCTTCCCTTTCACTTTTACTGGTACCCATCTGTCAAAAATCACTCCTGACAGTCGTCTCCACCCATTCCACCCTGCCTGTAAAAGTCAACAATTACTTGAAGTACAGGAAGCAAATTCTTCTTAAAGATTTTCACTCATTTTGTGTGTTCTGTTTGGGGTCTCAGGATGTCTGTAATTGTCCAGACTGTACTATATTTTGAGCAGAAAAAACCCTCAAATGTAGGTCTGAGGTATTACTGCCAATATGGAGTCCTCTGTCTTGGTTCCCTCAATGGCTTTATAACCCACAGCTACTGCTGTGTCTACTCAAACACCAGCTTCTGCTAGTGTCATTCTGATGAAACAGACAAAAAAAATCAAGGATTCCGGAATTTTCATTGATGCTGTGGCTCTAGTTGCAAAGTCGACTGACTACCCATGTGAGGCTGCTTTGCAGCCCTTTGTTCTGATGGCTCCTAGGCCTGCACCCTCTGGTCCAACTCAGAATCCACCATGGGTTTTGGCTTACCTATCATTGTTGCCACAAGACAGATGTCTCCTGGGTCTGAGAACTCAGCAGGTCTCCACTTCAAGTGTTAGAGTTGTGGCTTTTGGGAGAGAGAGACCCTGTCAACTTCAGCTACTAAAATCTTACCTGAAGGTGCTTCGAATGACTGCAACCTCAAGTCATCCCTTCCAAATAGACATCTAAACTGGAGTGAACTTTTTCTTCTTTAACTCAGGATGAAGCCCAAGACCATCTAAAAATAACAGAAGTTTTCATGGCCTTCATGAAATCCAGAGAGCCCTTCTACACTTGTGCTCCTGAAGCCTCCTCATGTAAAAGATGCAGGGAGGTGGCTTTTAAGGAAGATTCAGATTACTCAAGCTCAGAAGATGAGGAATTTCCTGTTCTGTGTACCTTCCATCACAAACTTATTCAGACTTTGACAACCTATCTTCTGCTCCTCCTAGAACCTCTCTATCGGAGATGTCATTCATAGAACAAAGGAGGCTTTTAGTTGGGAGGGCAAACAGTTCTCACAAGCGCAGACTCATTGTGGGTAACTGTTGAGTTTGCCTTCTCCCAAGCCACTAGCTAACCCTCCAGTACACATAGTAATGGATGATGCCATTGTAGACATTGCTTTACATACAGATTCTTTACCACCTGCTCCTAGGAAGCTAGGCAGATTTTAGTAAATGCTTGAATATCACAGGCACTTTTGCAAAAATCCAAAAGCTGATCCTACAGTAGTCTGTACTGTTTCCACAAAAAGTATACTTGAGGCCAACTATTCATCCCCTACCAAATGACAGGGAAAGAAGAATAACTTTAGACAGATTTGTGAAAAAGCTTATACCACTGCCACCCTTGCAATGAGAGCCTGATTTGCTAATGCCATGTGCCAAATACCACAAATCTTTACAGAACAAAATTCCATCTAAGGTGGATTTTGTTGCTGATAGAATCTTATCAAAGGAAATTCAGGAGACTGCAAGATGGGCTTTACAAGTCTCCAGACACTCCCTAAAGTATGGCTATGATGCTTTGAATGCATCATACAGAACATCTGCCGTGGGTTCTGTGAAGATTGGGTGAAGATAAGTGAAGGCTGCCAGCCTAGCCAGATAGAATTTTATAGATAATTCTATCATTTGTAAATATTAATGTAAAGCTTAGACTTGTTGTCTTTAAATGGAAAAAACTGCTGTTAGATGTGGAACTGCAAAAAATGTAACAGTGCACTCTGCTGGCAGAAAGCTGACAAGGTAAAACATGTTGTGACCCTTTGATCTAAAGTCTGCTCCGGCCAGTCTAGGTGAAGACATTCTTTCTGTTGTTTTAACCAAGAGTTAAATTGCTAAATTTAAACATGCACATTTATTTTATTGCTCTGCTTCCTGACCAGCTGCAAGATAACAAAAGGAGATGCTAAGAATGTAAATGTAGTCTGTTAGGCTGGGAACCCAGGGAAGTGTGAAGAATGATGTAATGTGAACCAGGAATGTGATTGTGAAAACAGAGGGAATCGGAGGGCATTAAGCATTTTTGTCTTGAACATCCAACTCATCAGCACTCTGCCTGTGTTCTGTATGCAAGTTTGTCTTAGACTTGTGTTTTCTCTTAGAAATAGCTAGAAACTAGAAAGATTACACTGTGTTTTTCTGTGATGTCGGAACATACTACTGAATTATTTTAAGTATTTCTCTGTGATCTCTGAACTCTTGACTAGCACTGTGTAGTAAAAAATATTGTCTTGTGTTTTTATTTATTATTAAATATTTTTTAAACCCTTTAAACTGTGGCTGTTTTGTGTAGAGATGATGTAAGCTTTTAAGAGTACTTGCATGCCGTTGATAAAAAGTGTACAAAGCCACTCCAATAGCTTTAGCTGTGGGCTATACTACCAGTTGGATAATATTGCACAGTAATAATTGGACACCCTTTTAAGGGCCTTTGAGTAGCTAATAATTATTAGCTGGGTGGTGGCAGTGATTTCTAACATAGTCTGGGTGAAAGGGGCACAGCTGGAGAACCTGTGACACCCTTCCCCAGGCGAGTGTGTGTGGTTGTATAAAACTCTTATCTCAGTGTTTGTCAGCTACTTGGGCAGAGACACGAAGCACTGGTTGGACAGAGAGGGTGCTGGAGGTTTTAGCTTGCCCACTTGGCTGAGATCTGGACCCTATAGCTGTGCCAGTGGGGAATCTTATTGGGGACCTGGAGAGGAAGGGAGCGACCAGCCCCGCACTGACTGTGATCTCTGTGTGCTCTTAATGAAAATTGCACTTTACTGTGTGTGTATTTGTTAACCTTTCCTCCTATATGAGACGCCCCTCACTGGTGTTAGTTGTGAGGATTGAGGCTCCTTAATTGCTGGGCCAGGGCACGGGCATCACAGGTTCTGTCATCGACAGACGCACATTGCCCAGGACACAGCCCACATTAGATCACGTCAAGGCTGAAGTACTAGGTGCTCCATTAGACAAAATTTCTTTTCACACTTCCAGCTGAACAGGTTTTTGAAAAGCTAAATAAGAAAAAAAAGCAAATAAAAGCTGTGAAGGAATTTTATCTGTCTTCAGCACCAAAGTACAGTTGGAATTGCCCCTCAAAACCTTAGCTTTTTTCTCCCTAGACAGACAGAGGGAGGCCTTCCCTTGGCAAGAGACCCAGACAGTCCAGGAAATTGCAAACAGAATAATTGCACAAAACACAGACTAGTTGTGACTGTTTTCAGCCACAACCCCTGATACCCTACTCATCCTTTCCTGCAAATTTCTGGCTAGAAGACTCTCCTTCAGAGTTTTCAGAAAGTGCTTAGCTCCTTTAGTAGTAAATCACAGAACTCTGGGAGTTCATATTTACCCCTGCTAAGATGACTTGTCTCATTCAGGGAAAATCCACAGCAGAGACTCTAGAGGCCTTGCAGATCACCATAAACTGCCGTTAGACCTTATGTCTTCAAAAATCTCAAACTCTTCCTCAAACAGGGATATTTCTGAGTGCCCTCACAGATTCATTCCAACGGAAAGCCTTCCTTCCCCAGGGCAAGGTACATTTCCTAGCAAAACTACATGATCAGCCTGTTACCAAAACACATATCAGCAAGGGAATTTCTGAGGATTTTGGGTTACATGACATCCTGTATTCTCATGATTGCACTTGCAAAGTTGCACATGGTTTCTAAGACAACAAAGCTTGAACAGCATTCTCAACCCACGGATGCCCTATTGCCTCTCCTTCCATGCTTGAATAAGGAGCTGCTGTGGTGGAAGAATACCATGCTGTGAACCCAGGGACGCATTTCTCTTTACCAGTAGCAGACAAGACTATCGCCACAGGCAATTCAAACATTGTTTGGGGAGCCCACTTAAGTTCCTTGAAAGTGCAAGTCCTCTGCACTCTACAGCTGGAAAAACTGCAAATAAACCAGAAGTGCCACTAGCAGTTTACCTGGCCATAAAGGCTTTTTTGCAGAATTTAAGCCCAGGGACTTTGCAGATTTGGACAGACATCACCACAATGATGTACATAAGCAAAGGGGTCCATTGTTCTACCCTTTATGCAGTCTCATGAAAAACATTTGGATGCTGGCTCAAGAACTTAGACGGACTCTCACAGCATCGTATATTCTGGATCAGAACAATACCCTGGCAGTTTCATGACGCAGGGATCTTGTACACTCCAATGAGTGGATGCTGAAGAGAGCAGTGTTCTAGACTTAACTCTACATTAGGGGATCTCCTTAATGGACATGTTAGCCTTTTGCCAGAACGGACAACTACAGAGGTTCTGCTCTATAACTCAACAGGCAGAGGCTTTGAAAATGGACACTTTCTCTTCTAGATGGACAAACCTGTTCCTGTGTGCATTCTTACCCTTTCCTCTGATTCCCAAGGTACTGATTTTATTTATTGATTTATTTACATTTGTTTACTGGGAAATTTGGTGGTGCTGCGGTAGCATTGTCGCCTCACAGTTAGACGTTGCACGTTCGATTCTCAGAGCATCTTCTGTGTGTCGACATGCGTGAATGGGCGTTCTTTCGTTGAAGGTTGTGCGTTAGGCCCGTCAAGCCAGCACGTAAAAATCTACTGCCAGTCATTAGCGGACCGGAGTTCCGCTTTGGCGACCCCTAACCGGGAAAAGCCAAAAGACATTTTACTGGGAAATTCCGACTAGACACATGTCCTTTTTCAGCAGATGCCCGGGGAGAAAAGCTCCACATCATGTACATGATAAATAGAGATACAACGTTGCAGCAATAGTAAACAACATTACAGGTTGTTGGCTTTAATACAATAACAAGATATTGATTATAAACAGTACATACAGTAAATGTTGCAAGTTAAGATAGTTTCTTGTCATTTATAATATTAGTAACAAAGTTGTCAGATGAGATTTTAAAGTATGTAAGGACAACTAGCTAATTCTGGCTGTGGTTAGTAGTGGCAGTAGTATAGTTGGGTTAAGAGTCTAGATGGGGGCGGGAGGTAAGGATGGGGGTGTTGGTCTGGATTAGAACAAGGACAAAGTCAGTGCAAATTTAAGTGGAATTTGAGTGCTGTCTTGAAAAGGCTACTGGAAGGTAGCTATAGAGGGTGGGAAGATTGTTCCAAAGTTTAGATATGGTACATGAAAATATGGCTTCTCCTGCTGAGTTATTGGGTTTGATAACAGTGAGTTAATTTTTGTTGCTTGATCTTAGAGGCTTAGTGGAGTGATAGGGTTGGAGAAGGGTTTGAAGGGAAGGGATGTTATGGGGGTGGTTAATAAGTTTATGACTGAGAGTGAGTTGATTAAAGTGAAGGAGTTGTGGGAGTTCTAGTCAGTTTAGTTATTTAAGGTCGATATAATGCACCAAGTTTCTTGTGAACTTTTTTTATTTTGAGAGATATGTGGGTGTCATATCTAAGTTTGTTGTCTATTTCCACACCAAGTAATTTTGTGTGTTCTAATGGAGCGATGATGGTATTGTCCTTGGCGAGAATGTTGAAGTGGGGGGGTGTTTTGGGTGGCTTTGGAAGGTTGGAACAGGAGAAGTTTTGTCTTAAGTGGGTTCAGTAGGAGCTGAGCATTGGATAGCCAGCTTTCTACTGATAAGTCAAGAAAAAAATGAATCCAGCGAGACCAGAACACAACTCGCTACCACTCGTAACAATATTGCCAACAGCAAATTATGTTGCCAACTGCAAATTACATAATTCCAACACCACGATGTAAAAAACAAAATTTAATATAACAAGGTTAAGCGCTTTCACTCGCATATAGTGAGCTTCATCAGAACAGTGATACAACAAATGAAAACCATTTAAATAGCCATGTTTGGTGCCAAATTTTCTTAAAGCTGTATACATATAATATCTAACCTATCCACATATATGTTCATTAATTTTATAATAAAAATACTTGAAAATACATGTTCATGTTTCGGTAACAATAAATTACCAATATCATACACATTTAATAGCTTAAAATAAATAGTTATTAAAAATAATGAATATAAATCTCTATTAATGGATATTTTAACTATCTAGCTCCAATATAGGTTTGACAGAAATAAATTCATTCATTCCTGGTGATGTCATAGCATCAGTTAATAGTTGCCACCAAAATTCTCTAAGCCAAAAATTTCTTGATGTTGCCACCTCTGGGATTCATTGTAACAATTTCTAATATACCAAATTTAAAACTATGTTCATCACCCTGATTTCATTATATGCTTGTAAAGTGCATTTTTTGTGTCCTTAGTCCTAATACTATATAAATGTGAATAAATTCTTTTTTTTTAATTTTCTCTCTGTCTTTCCTATATAAAAGGATGGACATGACCTACATTTCGCAAGGTAAACAAGTATACTGGTATTACAATTACCATGTTTGAAATTAATTTTAGTTTTATTGATGTTATTCAAAATAATATATTTCTCCTCATTTATCACAAAGCATTGATGACATGCTCCGCATTTAAAAGTATGTCCAAGTTCCCTATTCATACCCTTTGTACCATGTTCCAGTAGTTTTTTTAAATTACTATCCATTTTGTACACAAAGGTTTGGAACCTAAAGTATCAGTGGTTTCTTGATCTGTTAAAAAAAATATGCCAATTCCTATTCATAATAGCTTTAATTTGATTGCTATAGGGGCCAAATTCAACTATACAAGATCTTTTATACATATTATTTTCCTTATTTCTCTTTAATAATTTTATGTGTCAATTCCAAATTCTGTTTCTTATTCAAGCCCAATAGGGGTATATATTTCTTCCCCCATTCACTTGTGACATATGAATTGACATCCTCGGCAACTAGTGGAAAGTTTCTTTAGTGAGTAGTACATGGATGAAGAATCACTGAGTTGACACTGGTTGACCCTTGCTTTTAGGCTTATAGCTGTATGTGCTCGGCTTCTTTTCTTTCTAGGGATCTTGAAACATGATGCTTCAAGTGTTATTCTTACTTGTTTTGTTATCCTTAGAATGTCAACGTTTAACTGTAAAGGGTAGCTCCAAGGCTCTCCTTCAGTCTTCATAATCTCTTGAAACTTCAAATCCAGCACTCCATGTTCTGAATTGCAAAACTTGCATAATGAAGGTAAATGAGATTTGGCTGGTGAAAGGCTACCTTTCCACCTTCTGGGGTTGTACGTAATTTACTAATGTAAGGAGAGTTTCCAGTAACAGAGATTCAGACCTAGCTTGACCCTGTTTGTTTGAACAGCTCTGGCCTGTCTAAGTGCAGGAAAAGTTCTGAAGATATGCCACCAGTCTCCGCGTATGTTCTCATTGCATCTCCAACAAGTTGGATCTCCTCCTGGGGACATTCTAAACAGTTGTAAATGGATATAAAATCGTTATTCAGACATTACCAGCCAAAAAAGATCTTTACTTTCAAGAAGGTGATGCATATTTATGATAAAGTACTATTTTTGACCACCATTCTGGCAGAATCTGTTCATAGGTTCCATAGGTAGGTACTAGGCTATCGGCCCTAGGGCCCATACAAGCCTAGCCAAAAAATGTACCCTGGCTTTCGCCACCCAAGAAAATTATTTTCCTGTGCCCCTGTCGCGTAGAGCCACAAAAGTGATCCCCGGGGTGAATTTCCCATTTCCCATCCAATCATCAAGATTTTTCTTGAAGAGTGCTAATGAGGAGCACTGTTTGACATAGATAGGTAGTCTTTTCCAGAGTATGGGAAGTCTCTGGGACAGGATTCTATCCCTCCAGCATGTTCTGTTTATTGTGGTGACAAGGTTAAGGTCCCTAGAGCGTGTAGCTCGGAGGGTTTGGGATTTCTTTAAGTGGAGCATGTCCAACAGCTCTGGGTTTGACATAGTTTTCTTTTCCATGCCCATCTTAAATTATCCAAATTCAGTGCTACATGGTTTTATCAAAGTTTGTAAATCCTTGACACAATTAGCCTTGGAACTCCTCATGGACTGCTATCAGGCGATAGTGTCTGGGGGGTTTCAATATCACTGTTTGTAAATATTTTTTTCTAGGCCTATTGACACTACTTAAGAGTATTTTGCTTTCTTGCTTTCACTTGAATGAAGTGTGGCTTAACTTTTGTGTTTTTCCTGAAGCTGTTAAAATGCATTCCTAATATTCATGTCCATTTCTCGTACTCTCCTTGCCTGGTCTCTGGTTTGGGACATCTAGAGTTTTGTTCCTTTTAATTGGTAAAGACTAATTTCTCAAATGTCATAACTTAAGTTTTTGTGTTGCTCAGTGCATCCCATTAGTAGTAGTTCTTGCTACTACAGTATGTTTTCCTTATCCCTCTTTTTGAGGTAAAATTGTTGCAGAATCTTTTTTTTTCTCTCCAGTCGTATTCCTCCAGTAGTAGTGACTTCCAATCTGCTACACATTGTTTGTGCAAGCATATTATAACAGAACTTTATATCCATTACCTTATTGTATAATTCCAGATCAATTGTTGGGAGGAAGACTGTTTGCCGGGATGCTCTACTCGGGACCATGTAAAGGTGCTGATTCATGCAGTAAGCCTTCTGGAAAAGCCCTTCGGGGGCTGACCTGGAATTACTTGTAACATGTAAAGTATATGTAGTAACACACACATTTATATCTCCTGAACCTGCTTTGGGTAATCCACTAAAAGACCTTCTGATAGGGTCATATATTTAGTGCATATTTATTAAAAATACATTTATATTTTTTAAAGAGATGAGTATATGCATGTAAGGGGACCCACAGGTAGTTTATCAGCTAATTGTTTTTAAGTGTAGGGATATTTTAACGTTTGTGGTTGATATATTTTATTCATTCAGTTTATACCTTGACAAGACACCAGATTCCTTCATGTCATCAGTATCATTTCCATTCGGCATTCAGGGGCACCTGATTAGAGTAATAAACCAACCATCAGTATGGAAGGCCAAGTAGTAGACCCCTACCATGATATAAGTAGCCTCCCTCTTTGAGTGCTGTAAGTTTGAGTGAGGGGTTCCAGGTACAGTTTAAATAATAATGGGTGGAAGGGCCATCCCTGCCTAATTTACCTTATTTTCAAGGGCTGTGAAATAAAACCTCTGTTTACTGTGACAAGGAGTCTTTCTAAATCTTCTCCAGTGGTTTTGAATATGAGGGATCACAAGTTTTCTAAGCACTATAAAATGACGACCATACTTTGCCAAACTCTCTTAAATATCAGTAGAGCTTTCAATTCCCAATTAGCGGATGTTCTTCATCTCACATTGCTGCAGTCCTTACACTTGGGTAGTCCGCTGTCCTCGGTCGGCCCGAATATCAAAGTATAAGGCTGACGTCGGTCAAGGCGCATTAGACTGACATCAGGACGTCAGGGTACAAATGCGCATGACCGACGTCATATCCTTAGTCTTTTTTGCCGCATGGTCCGATGCAGAAGCAGTGTTGCAAGTGCCGTTCGGCTCTGAAATTTTTCGAATTCGGAGTTTCAGACCGAGTCAAAGTTGGCTAAGTACCCGTTGGGGAATATTTTAGTTTTTCTTGCCTCAGTGGTTTACCGGATGTCAGAAAAAGTGAATAACTGTATTTCTTGTGGGAAACAGATACCGCATAGAGATTATCATACTTTGTGTATTCCTTGCTTAGGGCCTGAGCACGACGTTGTTGGGTGTCGCTTTTGTGCTAGATTCAATAAGCGCACTATTAAGAGAAGGTTAGACTGTGCCAGGTTAGTCTTCGGGAAGCGGTGCAATTACAATATGACGTCGGATGCTCCGACGCCCGCTTCTTCGAAGAAGCGCAAGGATAAAGCAGCTAAGTCCAGGCAAGATGAGTCGTCCGTACCGGACGCCGGTTCTTTAGAGGTGTCGGTGGAGCCGGTGGTTCCACCGGAGGTTTCTCTAGAGTCCCAGGGGGAGACCTTGTTATTGCAGGATGTGGCCTCACAGGAGGCAGGTCAGGCTGAAGGGGCTTCTCAGGTTGCTGTACTCCCCTCCCTTCCTAGGGTGGTTAGGCCTTCTCCTTCTGTTTCCAAGGCTTCTCCCAGAGGCAGGCCAGGTTTAGCTTCAGTTGGGGTCACTCCTAGTTCTTCAGGATCTGTGCCCAAGAAGCATATGCTTAAAATGGCAGAAGATTTGATTACTTTGATTAGAGGTTCTTTGCCCCCTCCTGATAAGTGGCCTAGGGTGGAACCTGAGTTGGGGAGTTTTGAGCAGGCTTCAGATGTTTCAGAGTCTTCGGCTGAAGACTTGCAGGAGTATTCTCCTTATTCTGATTCTGATGTGGATGATTCTACTCCTTCTGCTTCTCCTCCTGAGGATTTTTCTTTTTCAGAGACTCTTCATTCCATGAGGGAGCATTTTAAGTGGGAAGGTCAGGACTTCTCTGATTCCAGGAAAAGGCTTAGGGAATTTTTGTTTTTACCCCAGCATAGGCCTTTGGCTATACCTCCTGTTCTGGATGTTGTGGAGGATGTGTTTGCAGAGGCTTCTCTTAATCCTGATTCTTTGCCTCCTGCTCCTGTTAAACCGGATAGGTACTATAGGATGCCTGAAGCTCATAAGTATCTTTTTAAGAGTCCTAGGGCGGACCCAGAAACTGTCAGTCAGGGGCCTAAGGGGGTTAAGGCTTCTGTTGTTAAAAATCCGGTTCCTCCAGATAAAGAGGCCAGGGCGTTGGATAGGTGGGGAAAGAAGGTCTATACTTCTTCCACCCTAGCTATGAGGGCTCTGAATTGCCAGTTTCACATGTTGAAATACCAAAACTATCTACTTTCTCAGTTGAAGTCTAAGGTAGATGCTCTGGCGGAAGGTATTGAGTGTAAAGAGTTTACAAGATTTGGTACATGTCTCTGAACAAGTGGGTAAGCATTCTTTGCAATGTGGTTTTGAAGCTGTACAGGCTTAGTCTAGGGTGGCTGCCACTGGGTCAGTTCTTCGCAGGCACGCCTGGCTGAGGGATAAGAATTTATCTGAACATGTTAAGACGAGGATTTTGGATGCTCCTTTACAATCTGATGTGTTGTTTGGTTCACCTGTTGAGGCAGTCTTAAAGAAAATGGAAGACAAGGCTAAGTCTATGCAGACTGTTAAAGATTTTTTGCAGGTTCAGCCTCCGAAGTTTAGCAGAAATTGGCCTACCAAGGGGTGGACGTATCCTTCTTATGATACCCAGTCTAGGGGTAGGTCTAGACGTGGTAGGGGCAGAGCTCAGGGCTCTTTCAGGCCTAGAACAAGGTGTTCACCTGCACAGTCTTCTGGTGAGGGTAGGGGTCAGTCCTTTCGTAAACAGACCCAATGACCTACCTTTTCAGCTGCCAGAGCCTTCTCGTCTGGCAGCACCTTTGGGAGGAAGGTTGGCACTTTTCAAGGAAAATTGGAGTTTAATTACCCAAGACAGATGGGTATTGGATATCATACACCGAGGTTACAGGTTTTATTTCCATACCTTGCCTCCTTTCAAAGGCATGCCAGACGTTCCTCCTCAGCAAAGAATAGAGGCTCACAAACAAATTTCTCTGCTGCTCCAAATAGGGGCCATACAACCAGTCCCTCTGTCAGAAGTGGGCCTAGGATTTTATTCTCGCCTGTTCCTAGTACCAAAGAAGGGGAACACGTGAAGACCAATTTTGGATTTATCTATCCTCAACACTTATCTGGACATTCCCAAGTTCAAAATGTTGACGTTACAACAGCTTTTACCTCTGCTGGGCAAAGATCACTGGATGGTGACTCTGGATCTCAAGGAGGCTTACCTTCATGTCCTATCAGGCTAAGTTGCAGGAAGTATCTACGTTGGCTGGGACTTCTCATTATCAGTTCTCTGCATTGCCCTTTGACTTATCTACTGCCCAGAGTGTTCACGAAGGTTCTGGCTCCAGTGATAGCTTTCTTCAGGCTAAAAGGAATACAGATCTATCCTTATTTGGACGATTGCCTGATTCTGGCTCAAGGAAGGACGAACTTCTTCATCATCTACATTATGTGATAGCAGTGCTAAGATGCCTGGGGTATTCTGTGAACGAAATAAAGTCCAGTCTAGTACCCTCTCAGGACATGTGCTTTCTGGGTGTGAGACTGAATACAGCATCCCAGATGGCCTTTTTGACCCCGGACAAACAACAGAATCTTTCTCTTTACTTCCATCAATTGTCTCATCAGTCCAGGCTGACTGCAAGGACAGTCCTTCAAGCCTTGGGGTTCATGGCATCTTGTATTCTGGTGCTTCCCAATGCCAAACTGCATATGAGGAAGCTACAATGGTATCTCAAAATGTATGGACACAGCACTGCCAGGATATGGACACTGTCATTCAGATAATACCTTGCATTCAAAAGGAATTTTTGTGGTGGGCTCAGGAATGTCACCTAAACAAGGGACTCTCTGTGACCCGCCAGAGGCGAGTCAGATTCTAACGACAGATGCCTCAGACAAAGCTTGGGAGCTCATCTAAATGGAAAGTGGATACAAGACAAGTGGCCTGCCAGACTTCTACATCTACATATCAATCTGAAGGAGATGTTAGCAGTCCAATTTGCATTAATAGCTTTCAAGGATTTACTTCTTCCAGGGCAGGTGTTGATTCTAACAGACAACACAACTGTCATGTGGTACATCAACAAGCAAGGGGAACACATTCTTATCCTCTGTGCAGACAAGCAATGATTTTGTGGGAGACTGCTCTCAGTTTACAGCTAAATCTTCAGGCAAGGTTTCTGCCGGAGCACAGAACTCCTTAGCAGATGTGTTGAGCAGACAAATAATGGATCCCCACGAGTGGAAATTGGATCCTCAAGTTTTTCAGAAATTGACAGTGTCATGAGGAACTCCAGACATAGATCTGTTCGCTTCTCCACTAAACTACCAGCTGCCAAAGTTTTGCACAAAAAGTTTTCATCCCACAGCCTGGAAAGTGGATGCTCTTTCATTCAATTGGAGCAATCTTCATGTGTATGCCTTTCCACCTCTGCCTCTCCTCCCAAAGGTACTTCTGAAGGTCAGACAGGACAAACCAAAGATGATTTTAATAGCTCCAGATTGGCCTCGACAGCATTGGTACCCACTACTGAGAAGTCTGGTACGGGAGCCGCCTTGGCCCTTACCTTTGATTCCACACCTACTGTCTCAGGAGAACAGTCATTTACTCAATGTCAAACTTCACTCTCTTCACCTGACAGCCTGGCATATTCTGTTGTAAACCCTGGAGGGTTTCAGCTTCCACAGCAAGTTTTGAATGTTATTTTGGAGGCCAGAAGGCCTAGTACAAGGGAAGTGTACGCAGATAAATGGAAGAGATTTTTATTTTGGAGTGCAGCAAAAGCATTTGATGTTTCTAAGCCTGATTTAAGTGTGGCTCTTCAATATCTTACTGAGTTACTGGACAAAGGTTTGTCCTTCTCTTCTATTAAGATTCATGCTGCAGCAATTTCTGCTCACTATGATTGTGACCCACCATTGTTTTCTCATCCTTTGTTTAAGCAATTCCTTAGAGGGGCAAAGAATATAAGACCCCCACGAAGAGCTCCTACTCCTGCTTGGGATCTCAATTTTGTGTTGGAGAAACTCACTCTACAACCTTTTGAGCCTGCAGCTACTGCTGAGTTGAAATATTTATCATGGAAGACTGCCTTTTTGTTAGCCATTACTTCTGCGAGAAGGGTTTCTGAATTACAGGCCCTTATGGCAGTTGAGCCTTTCTTAATTTTCCATAAGGATAGGGTATCTTTACGCACTAATCCTTCCTTTATGCCTAAAGTGGTTTCTAGTGTGGCTTTAAACCAAACTATTCATTTGCCTACCTTTTATGCAAACCCCCAAAATAAAGGGGAAAAGATTTTGCACACTTTGGATATACACAGGCAGTTGCGATATTATTTGAGCAGAACTAAAGGGTTCAGGCAGTCTCAGCAGTTATTTGTTTCTTTTGCTTTGAGTTCTCAGGGCAAGCCTGTGTCAAAACAAACTATTTCTAGGTGGATTGGGTTTTGCATTGCTTTCTGTTATTCCCATCATGGCAAGGAGGTTCCAGCTGGGATTAGGCCCCATTCCACCAGGGCTACTGCCACGTCAACAGCTTTTTTAAGGGGGGTGGCAACTAAAGATATCTTGGAGGCAGCTACCTGGAGTTCAGTGCATACTTTCTCTAAGCATTATCACCTTCCACTTTACTCTAAATCTAGGGCTGGTTTTGCCACTGCTATTTTACAGGGCATTTTGGCAGCTCCTGCTTCTTTATAGTTGTGCCATCCTCCCTTACCTCTGCTTTGGGATTTTACCCAAGTGTAAGGACTGCAGCAATGTGAGATGAAGAACATAGTACAGTTTTGTACCTACCATAAATGTAGATGTTCGAAGATCCACATTGCTGCAGTCCAATTTACCCTCCCTCCTTCCCCTCTGTAGTTAGAGGCGGTTGTGTGGGTTGGATTGTAAATATTGTGTATATTGTATATATTAGTGCCAGGGTGGTTGTTTGTTTGTTGTCTTTGGGTTTTTGACCTTTCTTGTTAGGGTCTTCTGACATCTGGGGCAAGAAAAGACTGAGGATATGACGTCGGTCATGCGCATTTGTACCCTGACGTCCTGATGTCAGTCTAATGCGCCTTGACCGACGTCAGCCTTATACTTTGATATTCGGGCCGACCGAGGACAGCGGACTACCCAAGTGTAAGGACTGCAGCAATGTGCATCTTCGAACATCTACATTTATGGTAGGTACAAAACTGTACTTTTCTAGTAAAAGTAGAGGGTTTGACTATATTATTAAAAGGTCCATCTTCCTAGTATGATCCCTGTCTTACCTGTTTGAGTGAGGGTTGCCAGCCATGACACTATCCTACATGCTAAAACCCGCATTAATAATTTGTTTCTGTGAAGTACAGAAATCTGCTTTTAAGAAGCTGGATGAGATGCTTTTTACCCGTTTTTAAAAGTAGTGAAATTGAGGCAGTTTTCCAACTAGACATATCACACCATTGTCTAAGGTTTTATTGGCAGGTCTTGAAAATCTTTTAAGAATACCTCCCTCAGCTCTCCTTTTCATAAATTTCCATTGCAAAGCCAGACCTGAGGATTTACCAGATTTCACTGATTCAAGACTTAAGGCGTCCTTCGTGTCACTGTTGCAGTATTCTTTACAAAAGGGATTCCTTGCCAGGGGTAGCTCAGTGTCTGGACAGTATACCAGAGCTTTAGGTTTTTATAGACGTACGTTACATGTATGCTTCCTGCACTAGGTGTAGGGTATAAAGATGATGTACGGACATACATATCTCAGAACGTCTTTGCTGCCAGTTTGAGCGCCATCATTTAACGTCGGTCTGAACTCTTCTCCTGTGCTGGTTATATATATTTATATTTATATTTATATATATATATATATATATATATATATATATATATATCTATATATATATATCTATATATATATATATTTATATATCTATATATATATATTTATATATCTATATATATATATTTATATATCTATATAATATTTATTTATACACACACACACAAATATATATATATATATATATATATATATATATATATATATATATATACGTTGTCGCCTCACAATTAGACGTTGCCCGTTCGATTCCTAGTTAGTGTCTTCTGTGTGGCGACATGCGTGAATGGGCTTTCCTTCGTTGAATTTGTGCGTTAGGCCCGGCAAGCCAGCACGTAAAAATCTACTGCCAATCATTAGCGGACCAGAGTTCTGCTGTGGCGACCTTCTAACCGAAAAGTCGAAGACACAAACAATATATATGTATATATATGTGTGTGTGTGTGTGTATAAATATATATATATATATATATATATATATATATATATATATATATATATATATATATTCCTTCAGACCGGAGCATAGTGGCAGACTGTGAGCAGGTCTATAATGCAGGCTCTCTAATAGAGGTTTCACAGAGATGTAATTCTGAACATTGTCCATCAGTGGGGGGGGTACTCCTCAAGTAGATATTTTTACCTTCCCTTTGAACAGACAACTTGTTTTTTTTGCACCAGATTCCCAAATCCTCTGTCTTGGAAGGTGGATGCCCTCCCTTTTTTCTGGAAGGGAATGTTTCTCTATGCCTTCCCTCCCCTTCCTGTCATTCTGAGGGTCCTTCTCAAGATAGAGCAAGACTCCCCTAAAATATTGTTGGCGATTCCCTTTTGGCCCAAACAGCACTGGTTTTCCCCTTCTGCACCTAGCCAAGGGCAATCACCACAAGTTACCTCACCGTGTGTGGACATACTTGCACAGAATGGGGGGAAGTCTCTCATCCATCCTCACTTGTCCACTCAGCTATCATTGTAGGTGATAGGGTTTTGTTCTCTTTTAGGCACCTTTTTCTGAGGATGTGCTTGAGGGTTGTGCAGGAGGCCAGGAAATGCTCACTACCAGGAAATCCTATCTGTCCAAATGGAAGAGGTTCTCTGGTGCCTTGCTTATAACCAGGATCCATTTTCTGTTCAGATCCATCTAGTGCTCTCTTAATTGTGTGAATATCTCCGTGCAGGGTTGGCTTACTCTTCACTTAAACCTTACCTTTGAGCTATCTCTGCTTGTCTGCCATTAACTCCTCCTGTCCTCTAGGCTTGAGGTCAATCAATTTCTTAAAGGCGTCGTTCACTTCAGACCTCCCAGGAAACCTGTTCCACCATCTGGGATCTTAATATTGTTCTTGACAGATTGGCGCAGACTTCTTTTGGGCCTGTAGCTTCAGCTTCTTTACAGCATTATACATGGAAGACTGTTTTTTTTTTTTTTTTTTTTTTACCCTTACTTCAGCTAAGAGAGTGTTTGAACTCCAGGCTGTTATGACTGTTACTCCTTTAAAGGTTTTTCATATGGACAAGGTGCCTCGTTGTACTAATCCTTTTATGCCCAAGCTGGTTAATGAATGGTCTCTTAATCACTCTATTAATTTGCCCTCCTTTTTTCCTTTTCTGCAGTCTGCTAGTGAGAAGGTCCTTCACACCTTGGCCATTCACAAGTCTGAGCAGCTTTTTGTTTCTTTTCATCCCAGATCTCTAGGTTTGGCTGTTTCTAAGCAAACCATGTTTTCATGGATCTCTAAAGTGATTTCTTTGTGTTACCCCTTTCATGGGAAAAGCCTTTCTGCTTCTGGAAAAACTCGTTCTGCCAGGTCTGTTGCTTCTTCTGGGGCTTTTTGCAAAGGATTGGATACCAGTTCCATCCTTGAGGCTACTTGGACTTCTGTACATACCTTTTCTAAACATTACAAATTGGATATTTCCAAAGCTAGAGTTGGCTTTGCCAGATCTATCCTGCGTAGTTTTCTTGAGGACTCTTCTGGGCCTTCCTCCTCCCAAGGTTCCTCTTGAGCTTTTTTATTGTCTCATTTGCAAAGAATACTGCAGCAATGATATGGAAGGACATGGTACATTTGTGTAAAATCTTAGCATGACAGTAGATGTCCTCTTTGTTGCAGTATTCGCTCCCTTCTTCCTCCCCTTCTCTTTTCCTTTTTCTCCTGGATGCACATGTTCCTCCTACGTCCTAGGACTGTTGTTCCCCCTGGGGCTATCAGTTCTTGGGTATGTACAACTGTATGTCACCTTTATGCCATACACCTGGAGTGGGGAACATGCGTATGATGTATGACCTCCTATAAAAAAAAAACTAAGGCTTTTTGTATACTGGCTGGATGTTGGGCTACCATTGGCAGGGAATACCTTTAGTATAGAATACTGCAACAGTGAAGAGGAGAAAATCTACTGTTAATGGTAAGATTTTACACAGCTGTACTTTCATCACGCAGACTGGGAGCCATTAATGAGTTGCTGTCTATTTCATTGAGTGTAAGAATATGTATGTCCTTTAGGTACTGGTCAGTCATAACCTGGATTTGATTTTGAATTTACTGTAATTGGTCTAAATGTTGGTAGTGCTTCCTCAAAAGCAAGTAATAGTTTACTAGAGAAGAGTTCTTTCTTGCCATTAGCACAAATGAATAATCCCTGAGACTACCCCTCCTGACGTTTGGTGAGTGATTCTGGCTGCTAAGGTTTTTACAGCAGGGGAGGGATAGGTAGTATTCCTTAATTTAATAGCTCTTAGCATATGCTGTCTAAATTTTTCAAGCCTGTTATCGGACTTGGGAGATTGACATAAGGAAGCATGTTTCACAGTCAGTATCATTCTTCCAGAGCATTCCTTAATTTTTTTTGTCATCTCAGTATAAATGTGCAAGTGGAGTTGGAAAGACAGTGGTTTCACTCAGTTATGGCTTTATTTTAATAAACACCGATTTTGCAACCCTTTATTTAAAGTAGCTTCAGTGCATAACAAAATATCTATTCTGTGTAATTTAATAAGTGAGAGTTGGGGCTGATCTGTATTGCAGGAGTTCATTATCTGAAAAGGATATTGCACATAATTAGTGTTGTTCAGTCATTGAGATTATCTTATCAGTGAGGGAGAAGAACCTTTCCATTTGTAGGAGAAACGAGTATAATGTTGCATTTTAAGTGCTTCATAACATGGAAAACCTCATCCTGAAAAAATGCAATATTAATCTTCCTGTGGCTTGTATTGCTCCCCTTCTGGGACCTGAATGTACATCTTTAAAATCCTTTATTGTAATTTGTCCCCAGCAGTCATATGCACCCCTCTCTAAATGCTATTTATTTTCTACACATTTATGAGAGGTCTAGCTTACCTGTGTCTGGGAGGACTGTACAGGCTTAGGGTAATTTTAAGTTAACTTGTTGCCCCTTTGCAGGCTGTGTTCCTGCTGTGGGGTTAAACTAAGGTTCCTTTAGTCTTGAAGGATAACCCCAACATAATGACCACCCCTTCACCCAAGAATAGCAAAAAATGATTACTGATTTCCACGTTTAGTCAATTTTTCATGTTTAATGGATTGTGGATTCGGTGTTCTTGGAACAGTAAAAATTCAGGACTAATCTTCCTGAGAAAGCAGAAATCTTTGGATTAAACAGCGGTATTTTCATTATTTACAGTCCAAGATATGATACACAGTGTAGATATACTCTCTAAAGTACTAATTCAGTTGGTTAATCTGCTTACTTAAATGTCTGTTTTTTTTTTTTTTTTTGTGCAGTATCTTGGTTTTACATAAAACTTTACATATAAACCTGTAGCCTGTTTTTTTTTTACTTTTCATCATCTCTGAATAACCACAACATTTCAGAACTCTGTAAATGTTTACAAATAACCTTAGCCTTCCAAGGAAGAGGCTAAGAGCCTCTGTTTGGGTGGAAGCATCCTCTCTCTAGGTGTCTTGGTATCCAGGGTGTTAATGAATAATTAAAATCGTATACCAACTCAAGGACCTATAGTAACTGCCAGCTCTGTCCATCAAGAGCAGTGTGATGGTAGAGACATTTTTCCAGCCCCGATTCAAGCAGTAATAATAAGTTGTGGTTCTTGGTGTCCATCAGTTTAATTCAACACATGTTGTATTTCAGGACTTGGTCTGTTTCAGTTAGTCTTACTGTCCCCAACTCTTAAATGTTCCTGGTTTCCTTTGCTTGTTCTCAGAGCCTGTCAGAGTATTATGAAAGTGTGTCTTCAGTCTCTCTCTCTCTCTTTTACCAGAGATCTCTACCTGAATATCAGCAGGCCTCTGACTGACTTTTGCAAGCTGTGCCATAGTAAGTGCATATTTCATTCCGCAATCAAGTCTTCTGGAGGAAGCCTCATTCCTCCATCTTTCCTCCAGTGTTTGTGGTACTTCATTTATTTGACATTTGTTGACCAGAATAGTCCGACTGAGCTAGTGCCCTTTTTCAGCAGAAGCCCACACAAGTACACTGAACACATAATAGTAATATAACAAATCAATACAGTAATAAACCTAGAGTTCTCAATTTAGAAAAATTACTCTGTTTTTCCAGAGAGCAGTATGATGGGTTTGAATGCCAAGTCTAGCTTCCTTTTTTTTCCCTTAATTTATTGTGCCTGTTCCTCTGGCATGCAGATTATGTAACACATAACTCTCATTGGGACATGCTCTTTCCCTGTTGGGAAGAAAATAAATCCATTATGCACTTCTTTTTTAAATATATTTTCAATGTTTATAGCAGAGCTAACAGGAAATGTATCTTACTTTTTATCCTGACAGAAGTCCCTTCCTGTTCATTTTGTTTGAGATGCTATATGGTGTTTAGTTGCTTAATGAATAAGTTTTTTTATAGGTATTTATGAATTGGCTGCCTCACAAGTGGGGTTGCTTTGCAGTTCTGAGACAAGTTTTAATTTCATTTTTTATTGCATCAGATTAGCATTTTTGTAGTGCTGTTTTGAGTTACAGTAATATCAGAATTATAGTTAGTGTTCTAGTAAATTTTTACTGATGCTCACTGTAGTTTCTGATCCTGTTTCTCCATAAAGCTATTTTTCTATTGGATGGATGTGGTTCAGGTTTTATTTTAGTTTTGATTTGTTTAGTGTCTGATGTTTTCATTTTCATTTGTTCCTCAATGAATGGGTTCAGATTTGATCATCTGTTCTGACTCTGCCACATAACTCTAGATTCTAGCATCTCTGCCTCTTGAACTCCTCCCTTTACCCATAATGTTCCAACAACTGAATTACCTCAGATCATGTTTGCAGCTCAATAGTTCCGTCAGGATTGCGATCTCTCGAGCTTTTTGTGGGTTTAGTGAGTTTGAAAACTTTACATATTTTTTGTCTTTAAACCTTCTTCCCTTTCATTTATTTACTAGTATCTCCGTTACCCTCTATCTAGAGTAGTTTAGTTACCAAATTTAAGTTTTTTTTTTGGTAATCTTTAACATTGTTAGTAACCTTTCTTCCTTTCCTTTACCTCCCTTGTAGGTATGTAGTATTTGCTGTACCGTTACTGGTATAAATCTTTTCTTATAGATAAAATTGTAAATAAAATCCTTTTCTTTTTGTGTAGCTTTCTGCTGAAAAACGTACTGGTTTTGAAAAGTGCACTTCCTGGGGGCATAAGATACACAACTTGGATGCCCACGGGGAGTGCATCTGTTTAGGACCTCCTTACTTGCACATTTCCTGTAGTGTTTGTGCTGGATTCAACATAACAATAGGGTTATCAGCGATAGGAGGAACAAGCTGGTTCCCGAGGGTCTTATTCCTGCTTCTTCTTCTGGTAGATCTACATCATGGGTACAACCGCCCCTCTCATAAGTCTAAGGAGCCCAGGAAGCACAGAAAACCCTACCCTGCAAAGTCTCCCATGTCTGTTTTGGCTTCTGAAGTGCCAGTAAAAATTTCTAAAACCTCAGATCCAAAACTCACAGATCTGATGCCTGTAGCTTTGGAATTTCCTTGGCTCCAAGGCCCACATTTTTCCTTTGAGTCAGTGTCCTAGAGACTGAGGTGTCTTTCTTCATGAGACCCCCAAAAAAAATTCCAGACTGCCTTCCACTTCCTCTTCTGTAAGGTCCTCCTGAAGTCTTTCCGAAGTAGAAGTGGATTGGATGATAAGAAAATTTCTCAGAACACATATCCAGATGGGGCTGTTAATGGCTCAATCTCACATTTGGATCCATGAGCCTCACACCATCTTCCAATACAGTTATATCACACATTCTCCGATCTAACCTTCTGTTTCAGAGCCCTCGGATCTAAGATCTCCCAAGAGCTGGTCCACTGGATCTGAAGTTAACTCTTTCTTAGACTCTGACTCCTTCCCTGATCTGTTTGGCTCCAACCCCCCTGGAGCAGGACGTGTCTCACAGCTAGGGTATTGGATACGAAGGAATGTCTTCGACTCTGAAGTTTTCAGAGCCATCATGTCCCCTCTGAGCCTCAACACTGGACAGCTCATCTTGACTCCTCCTTTGGGGCGGAGGATCGGAGTGGGACGTGGATTGTCTGAACTTGGTGTTTAGACTCTGGTTGGATTGTCCTCTGCTTTTCCTGGCCCCTCCTTCTTTGAGGTGGTGCAGAAGACTTTCTTTCACCCAAGAGTAGTTTCTCCTCTTACATCTTCAGATTCAGTTCCTGTTCCCCCTTCCGATCCTTTGTTTTAGTCTGCTCATCCTATTCCACATGGACAGCCAGCCTGTTTGAGCTTCTAGGCAGTTTGAGTTAGAAAATGCACTGCCTCTTTGGATATCTTTCCAGAGCATCCCACTGAAGAAGTTCTGAGAAAGAAGTCATGCAAAAGGAGAAACTTGGATTCCCCACAGGAATACCTCAAAGAAGACACCAATTTCATTGAAGGGGAACCCCTAGATCACCACCTGAAGATGTCTCCTTTGGAGACATTTTGGAGAGCGTATGCCATAAAGGTAGGTTGGTCATCCCAAACCCCTTGCCAGGAGGAATCTGTTCCTTTAAGCCTTTGAGTCTGGCCTAGTTATGTCCTGTTACCCCACCCAGTGGATGAGCTTATAGATCTAGTCTCCTGCTGGGCATGGAAGGAACTGGATGCAGTAGAACCATTCCCTAGATGCCCGGATAAGATTTTCAGTGCCCCTGCAGGCAGACTGTATTGGATGAAAGGGATCCCTGTGGATGCCATGGTGGTTGTGGCAGCCACCAAGGAGGAGTTAGCTGAGCAGAGCTTTGCTGGTCATCCCCGTAATAGAGTATCTAGGGCATTGGACAGGTATGGGAAGTGAGTCAATGCCTCAGCGACTTTTGCTTTACGGTCATTGAACTACCTGGCATACTTCACCAGGTCACAGAGGGATTTAGTTAAGGAACTCTCTAACTCTACCCCTGGGTCCATGTCAGCAGAACAACGTGTCTTTCTTCATGACTGGCTACACTTCAGTCAATATCGTATGCGTCCATGAGGTTAATCCCATATACAGCTGAAGGTTCCTCATGGGCTATGGGTGGAGGCATAAGGATTAGGAGACATGCCTGGATGAGGCTGTTATTCTGTGAAGCCCTTTAAAGCATCATTCATCAAAACTTATTTTGATGGATAGTCTTTGTTTGGGCCAACAATTAGACTCACTTTCCTGCAGTGTGCAAGACCTCCCTTATCTGCCATAGGAATCAATTTTTCTACCCCACAGAGACCTTTTTCTAGGAGTCAGAATGGTGGTAAAAAAGATGTGGCTCCAAAAATCTTAAGGGCCTTTTCAAGAATAGTGTGGAGATCTGCTTTCCAGCGGCAGGGGGAAATGATTGTAATGGAAGATGCCACCCATGTGGCAGAAGGGGTCCACAGAATCAAGGGTCTTGAGAGTCCATCTTGGACAGACCCTTTTACCACTCCTGAAATGTTGCCCAACTGTTCTTCTCTGGAGGCAGTTGGGGAGTGCTTATCCCTGCACGCAAGTACCTGGACAGCCATCACAGAAGAGTCATGGGTGCAAAGGATTATATCCAGAGAGTAATCCAAACCAACAGCTGTCAAACTTAAAAACTGCATCAACTAATAACTAGAATGGCCACCAAGGAGACACGGGTACAATAAATTAGCACTTTCGTTCTTTTTATTTTGATTTAAAACTTCATCAGAAAGTCAACTAAAATTGTATTTTCATGTATTTAAAATATCTGTGAAAAACCATGTGATTGATCTGAGGAATCAAGAGAAACTGTGCGTCTAAATGACACGTATACTTTAAAACATGTACTCAAAATAATAAATCAGTGTTAAAATCAAATAAATGTAATTGTAATAAAATTTAGTGAATAATCATGTTGCCATGTAATCTAGTTATAAAATTAATAAATCAACTGTTAAGTAATCAAGAAATAATGATTAAGTGTAAAATAAATTGTGAAATTGTAACCTGTGTGCCAAAAGAATGCATTTAGGGTTAATGTATTCTCTGAGTCCCGGACTTCTGTCAGCTGCAAGTATAATTTGCCATTTGGCCTCTTTGCATTTGAGCAAGACATTAAAATTGCTAGTAAATTCTCTTGTATTTACGTAGTCTAAAACAAAGAAGCTGAATTTTCTAAAATCCGTGCACAATGAAGAATGTCTAGCTAGTGCATTATCTTTTTTTCTTATAGCCAGTGTGTGTTCTTGAATTAATTTAGAAAGTTTTCTAATGGTCTTCCCAATATAAAAACTGTTGCAAGTTTTTGAGTTTGCCAGGTAGACAATACCACAAGAATTAGCCATACCTATCTCTGGCAGTGATGGTTTTGTTGATGCCTTTAACAAAAATACTGGACTGCATTCACATCCTCCACATTTGAAGGTCCCTAAAGTGGTGATGCCACCCAGACAAGGATTCTTAACTTTTTCAAGCACATTCTTGACATTTAAGGTCCTCTTGTAGGTGAATGATGGTTCGTTACCTAAAACTGCAGTAATTTCAAGATTTCCTAAAATGTTCTTCCAGTTGTTCTGAATGTTTTTTCTAATTATCTTCAGGTCTGCGGAAATGGGCAAAGGAAAGGCTCTAATGTTTTGAGCCCCTGAGGATTGGCTAATTTTATCCAAACCATTTCCAGGCAATGAATTGACATTAGTGATGTTGCTTCTGAGGATACTCTTAACTTTGTCCTTCCTCAGTTTCATCTACAGTAAACACTCTGTTAACCGGCACCCATGGAATTGGTAGATGCCATATAACAGATGTTCTTCGTGTTTAATCACCTGTGGGTTATCCCTGCTATGGTAATCCTCAGTCGGCCCGAATACCAGAGTCAATGTTTTTGTGCGCCGGCTGCCGTTGCTTGTACTCTGACGTCGGGTCGTCTGTGCTATAAAGCAAGGCAGCCGATATCATTACATCAGTCTTTTTTGCCATGAAGCCTGTAGCAGAAGCACCTCCTTGGACTACATGAAAAGAGACATAGAGGAGCTCTCTGATTATGTAGCCCAAGCAGGTATGACCCTGACCTTGAGCAGTATCCTACCTTCACCAAGAATGATGCCGCAATACAGAGATAAGATGATCAGCTTTAACAATTGGCTTAAACTCTGGGGTCATTCAAAGGGGATCCAATGTCGGTCTGCCTGGGATGACATGCTGGACAAGCCATGCTGCTTCGCAAGGGACGGCTTGCACTAGTCACCCCTGGGATTCCGGATATTGGCAAAGGCTCTTGCCACCCCCATAGTGCCTTTTTTAGGCAAGGCTCAAATTCTAAACCTACCACCCTAGAACAAAACAAAAAAAAACTAAGGGTAATGCTGCTCAATGCCAGAAGTCTCAACCTCAAGATGCACGCACTCGAGGCCCTTCTCAGTATGGAGAACATCGATGTCTGTGCTGTGACAGAAACCTGGTTCAAGGCTCCTGAGAGCACCCCAGCACTATCAGGTTTTACCTCATATCATGTGTTCCGGCACCAAAACCCGGACAATACCAAGAAAGGAGGAGGGGTATCCATATTCATCAAGGACACCCACACCTCAAGATTGGTGGCATCACACGATGCATCGGAAACCATCCAGGTGCAATTAACCATAGGCAAGACTGCTCTGCAATTTGTAGCATGTTACAGGCCACCCTCGCAAACTCAGGAACCTCATATGGCCTTCCTGAAAACACTGGAGGGGATAAATGTTTCTCCGAACACCATCATACTAGGTGACTTCAACTACCCTAATATAGACTGGGAACACTACTCAAGCCCAAACACTCTAGCCCAAAAGTTCCTGGAATTCATAAACTCAAATGCCATGGAACAACTAGTCACCATCCCCACAAGAGGAGAAAACATACTTGATCTCATCATCACGAACATGGAAGCACAATGTTCAATGCCAGAAGTATACCCCTCACTGGTGAGATCTGATCACAAACTAATCTCGCTGGAGGTCCTCATCCCGCCCCACCGAAATGAAAAGACCACAGTAAAGAACTTCTAAAGCAGACTTCACGCTTCTAAATACTAGTGTCGTCTCCTTTAAGGCCCCTGAGCCATGGTTAACATTACTCAAACCGCTGAATCACTTACAAATGCCTTCTACCAGCACCTGCAGGGCTGCGTGGATCAGGCAATCCCAAGCAAAACAAAGACTCTTTGTACCAAAGGCAAGCGGCCAGTCTGGTGGACCCCAGCCATAAACAAACTCTACAACAAAAGGAGAAAGCTACTACAAGATAGAGCAAAATCCTTAAAAGGTAAGACACCGCTGATCACTATAAGTAAAGAGCTAAGAGCTCTCATAAAATCATCCAAAGCTAATTTTGAGAAAAAAATAGCTAAGGACTCTAAAGACAACCATAAGGCATTCTTTAGCTATGTCAGAAACCTAGGAGGAAACTCCCAGATATGATCAGAATTAGTTCAAAATGATGTGAAGATTACTGATCCTACAGACATTGCCAACATACTGGCTGACAGGTTCAGTGCAAACTCCCCCTCCCCCCCTAATGGAGAGATATCTATACCAAATGCTTGTAGCCCCCCAAACATCTCTAACGCCCAGGTGAGAACTGCTCTCTCCAAGGCATAGAACACAGCATCCATGGGACCTGATGGTGTCCCCGGCTGTGTGCTCCATGAACTCAACGAGGAAATAAGCCCACAGTTAGGACAGCTGTTTAATCTTAGTCTCACCTCCGGATACGCACCCAGGAGTGGCGCAGCGACTGTGGTCCCACTCCACAAAGGCGGTGCCTCCACCGACCCTGGAAATTACCGTCCCATTAACTTGACAAGCCTTATCTGCAAAGCCATGGAAAGGATCATAATGGATCTCATAAATAAAGACCTAGGGAATTTGCAGACTTTGGATCCAACCCAGTTTGGCTTTGTCAAAGGCAGATCATGCCTTTTAAACTTGGTTGACTTTTTCGAAACGGTCACCAAGGCCATTGACGAGGGAAAGGCAGTCCATACAGCCTACCTAGACCTGGCGAAGGCTTTCGATACAATACCCCACTCGGGTATCATTGAAAAACTCATCAACTTAAATGTAAACCCATACATTACAAGATGGGTTGCAAACTGGCTGAGTGACAGAACCCACAGTGTCAGAGTTGCTGGCGCCATGTCAGACTCAAAGCCTGTCACAGGTGGTGTCCCACAGGGCTCAGTCCTGGGCCCACTCTTGTTTGGCATCTACTTTTCTGAAGTACAAGCAAACACAGGAGGGTTATGGCTGACAAAGTTTGCAGATGACTGCAAACTGGAGCCCGTAGTTGAAAACACATCCGACACAGATATCCTTCAGAAGGGTCTCACAGAAACGGATAACTGGTGCCAGAGCCATGGCCTAAAGTTAAATGCCAAGAAATGCATAGTCATACCCTTCGGGAAAAATAAGGTTACCCCTAGCTACCATATAGGTGGCAATCCCCTGAGCACAGAAGAAGTTATCAGGGACCTGGGAACCCAGGTTGACAGTAGCCTTTCATTCGACACTCATATTGCTAAAGTAGTTAGGAAGACCTTCTACATTGCCCACCTTATCATGAAGGGATTCACATCTAGATCAAGGGAAGTCATAGTCTCCCTATACTCATCACTCATCAGACCAATGATCGAGTACAATGCCCCATTCGGAATGTATCTGACCCGACACTTGCAGCAGCTGGAGAGGCCACAAAAGTTCCTCACCAAAAGGATAAAGGGTCTCAAAAATCTGTCTTATGCTGCCCGACTGAAAGAACTCCAGTTATATTCAGTTGCTTACCACTTGCTCAGAGGTGACCTATGCCTGACATACAAGGCCATGTCAAACCCAGATTTGATGAACATGCTTCATCTCAAAAATCTGATCCCTCAGAGCCACAAGGCGGAGACTTAAACCTCGACACGGTTATTAATAGGACGTGCTGGAGGGATAGATTCATCACCCAAAGACTCCCTATGCTGTGGAACAAAATCCCGGTTTATGTGAGGCAGAGCACCTCGCTGGCCTTGTTCAAGAGGAATCTTGACCAATGGATGGGCGATCGCAGATACACCCCAGGGGTTACCTCAGTGTCACTGCTCGACAGAGGCACAGCAAAATAATGGGCATAGTTTCTCCAAACTAAAGGGGTGGCGTAAGCCACAAAACTATGGGCTAGGCTTATAAATGCCCTTGGGCAGATAGCCTAGTATGAACCTATGAACCTGAGTGCCGGTCTGTCGCTACCAAAAGTTGAATTTCAGCAGAAAATGTCTAAAGCTAAGTACCCCGTTGGGGATCCTTTTTTCTTGCTCTGACTGATGTCTGAAAAAGTTAACAGTTGTCTTGCTTGTGGAAAGCAGATCACAGAGACTTTTCTTCTTACTGCATCATTTGTTTAGGCCCAGACCACGACGTCCCTCCTTGTCAGTTCTGTGCCCTCTTTAATGCGAGAACCATTCACCGTAGAGCTCTTTTTGTAGAGAATTATTTTCGTGTTCTGTCTTTGAATACTGATATGCCGTCCATCAGCCAACAATCTGTCGACATTCCGAAAAAATGTAGAGATAAATATAGAGAGAGGCCGCACAAGGTTAAGCCTTCTGACGACGCTACCGCTAAGCAAGTCATCAGTTCTCTGGAATTCAGTGAGGTGCTTTTGCAGCCCCCTGATGCCCAACTTGCTTTCTATGCAGGCCTCTGCTGAGACACTTTCAGAGTCCAGTATGCCGCAAAAATCCACTTCTTCCGAGCCTTTGGCTATCTCTGCCTCGGTTGGGTCCGGAACCGCGACGCAGACACTGGCTTCCGAGGAGAACTTTCGCACTACCGAATCTAGACAAAAACAGACTTCTCATCTGACTAACGCTTCTCAGAGACCGACAGATGATCTCAGGCCTGGAAGCCAGGCCACTCTTAGGAAATTTGTTCCTAGCCTCCATCTTGCTAATGCTCCCCCACCCCAAGCTCAAATGCTTAAAATGGCGGAGGATCTCTTCTCCTTTATCCGATGTTCTCAGGCCCCCATTCCAAAAAGGAAAAGGCACCCTTCTCCAGAAATTGACAGAGCAAGATCCTGAGGAATCTGATTATTCTGCTTTTGAAGAGTAATAACATCCCTTAACTGAGGATACAGATGCAGATGAATCCATCCCTTCTGCCTCTCCTCCAGAGGATCTCTCCTCTGGGGAAAACCCTTCACTGAACATTTTCAGTGGGAATCTCAAGACTTCTCACAGTCAAAGAAATGACTTTGAGAGTTTCTGGACCTGCCCCAGCACAGACCCCTGGCCATCACACCTATTTTGGAAGTGTTGGATGATGTTTTCCATGAATCCAGCTTAGCCCCTGATGGCCCTGCCTCCTGACAACTAAACCTGACAAGTACTACAGATTACCGGATTCTCATAAATACCTGTACAGGAATCCTGCTGCAGACCCTGAGGCCATTACACAGGGACCCTAAGGAACTAAGACTAGTTCTGCCAAAAATCCTCTTCCTTCTGACAAAGAGTCCAGAGCTCTGGACAGATGGGGGTAAGAAAGTATACATCTCTGCAACTTTAGCTATCAGAGCACTCAGTTCTTAGTTCCATATGTTAAAATATCAAAAACGCACTTTGGAACAATTAAAACAGAAGATTGCTACCTCTCCTGACGGTGCCAACTCAAAAGAGCTGGCAGAATTTCTACACTCTATTTGTCAAGTGGACAAACACTCATTACAATGTGGATCCGATGCCCTAGAAGCCTCTAGCAGGGCAGCAGTGACAGGATCTGTTATTAGAAAACATGCATAGCTGAAGGAACAACCTCTTCCTCATCATGTCAAGTCCAAACTTATCGATGCACCCCTAGATAAGGAACGTCTGTTTGGGGTAAAAGCTGAAGGGATGCTTAAAAAAATGGACGACAAAGCAAAATCTATGCAAACAGTAAAAGATTTCTTTCAATGTCAACCTCCCAGATTCAGCAGGAACTTTCCCTCTAAGCACTGGGCCTTCCCTGCACCTACCAGACAGGGCCAAGTTAAGCCCCGCAGGGACAGGCCATCCAAGCCCCCTATCCCAGGGCCAGCAAAGAAGCAAACAATGGACCACTTCCATCTCTCTAAGGCAGGGAGTTCTAAGCCAAGCTTCTATGGCAAGCACTCACAATGACTCTCCCTACCCCCTCTGCCCTCCTTTCACTCATCAAAAACTAGGAGGAAGGCTTACACTCTTAAAGGACAATTGGGTCTCTTTAACCAAGGACCAATGGGTCTTAAAAATTTCTCAGGGATACAGATTCTCCTTAAGCAAACTCCCTATTCCAAGACTATACCCAGACCTCCCTCCCAAACCAGTGGGCAGAGACGTTGAAACTAGTCCAAACTCTAATATCCCAGGGGGCAGTAGAACCTGTCCCTCCAGATCAAACAGGAAAAGGTTTTTACTCCAGGCTATTCCTTATTCCCAAAAAAGAGGGCATTTGGCGTCCCATCCTGGATCTATCCAAACTGAACACCTCCTTGGTGGTCCACAGATTCAGAATGCTAACCTTGCAGCAGCTCCTGCTCACACAAAATGCCTGGCTTGTGACACTAGACCTAAAAGATGCATACCTCCACACACCCCCATCAGGGAATCGTGCAAAAAAATTCCTGTGCTTCAGAGCAGGCCATCAACACTTTCAGTTCTCTGCACTCCCCTTTGGCTTATCTACTGCTTCCAGAGTATTCACCAAATGCTTGGCCCTGGCTGTAGCGTTCTGCAGACAGAGAAATATACAGATTTACCCTTAACTGGACAACTGCCTCATTCAGGCACACTGCAAAGAAAAGTTGCTTCCAGGACCTTCTCTTTGTCATATCACTCCTAACTTTCCTAGGGTTCACCATAAACGAGAAAAAAATCTAGGCAAAACCCCACCAGAAAAATTGTTTTCCTAACTGTGCTAGACGCAGCAACCCAAATGGACTTCCTATCCCCAGAAATGCAGAGCTTCCTGCCTCTCTACTTCACCAGGCTGGCTTCCAGAAGTCACCTCACTCGAAGTTCCTGCAAGCCCTGGGGTACATGGCATCTTGCATCCTTCTCATCCCTCTCACCAGGCTTCACGTGAGAAAACTTCAGTGGTATTTAATGAACCTTTGGTGTCAGCACTCTGTCCATAGAGACCACTTTCCCTCTGATCCATTGTATAAAGGCTGCATTTCTCTGGTGGGCAGAGGCCTGTGCTATGAACAAGGGTCTTCCATTCATCCTCCACCATTCTGGCCAGACCATCACCACAGATGCTTCAGAAATTGCTTGGGGCCCTCACCTAGCAGGCATGTGTACCCAAGGCCTTTGGAATGCCCAGCAACTTCACTTGCACATCAACTAGAAAGAAATGATGGCAGTGCAAAAGGCTCTGACTTCCTTCCAACCCCATCTCAGGCCACTGGTCCTCCTTATAAAAACAGACAACACCACAGTAATGTGGTACATCAACAAGAGGGGGGCACGCAATCTTACCCCCTGTGCAGGTTAGCCATGAGTCTCTGGCTTACAGCCACCTCCATGGGGCTACACCTAATTGCTCAATACTTACCAGGGTTCAACAACACACTGACTGACCACCTAAGCAGAAACTTACTGGGCCCCCACGAATGGCAGCTCCACAGAGAAATCTTTCTGCAAATCACCCAGGAGTGGATGACCCAAGAAGTGGACCTCTTTGCCTCCCACCTCAACCTCCAGCTGCACAAGTTCTGTACCAGAGAGCATCACCTCCTAGCATGAAAGGGGTGGATGCCTTGACCTTCCCCTGGAGCTCCCTCTTTGTGTATGCATACCCTCCTATGCCCCTTATTCCAAAGCTTCTGATCAAAATAAGAGAGGAGAGACCACAGGCCATCCTCATTGCTTCAGAGTGGCCCAGACAGCATTGATGCCCCTTATTACGCAGTCTGACCTTACAGCCCCAAAGCTGCTTCCCCTGATGTCAGACCTCTTGACCCAGGTGAGGGGGAAGGTATTGCACCCAGACCTACAGACTCAAACTTTTAGCATGGCTTATCCTCTAAAAACTAACAAGGTGTCACTGTTAAGCAAACAAGGCCTGGGCATCATCACAGAGGCCAGAAAGCCCAGCACAAGAAAATCATTGCAGGAAAATGGAAAAGAATCTGCACCTGGAAATGGTCAAAAGGGGGCAGTACCTACCAACCTTCCATCCCCCTCATCTTGGATTACTTAACAGAGTTGCTCAATAGTGGCCTGTCTTTCTCCCCTATTAAAATCCATGCCTTGGCTGTCTATGTCCATTATGATTCAGACCCACCCCTCTTCTCTCATCCTTTTGAGTAAGCAATTCCTCAGAGGGGCTTCTAATATCAGGCCTCCCAGAAGGCCTCTGACGCCACCCTGGGAGCTGAATTATGTGTTGGAGAAACTAACCTTACCTCCTTTCGAACTTGCCACTTCAACAGAATTGAAATACTTCTTTTGGAAGACTGCCTTCTTGCTAGCTATCACCTCAGCCAGAAGAGTCTCGGAACTTCAAGCTCTCATGGCTATCGAGCCCTTCATAATTTTCCATGCAGACAGATTCTCCCTGAGGACTAACCACTCTTTCATGCCCAAGGTGGAATCTGATGTGACCCTTAACCAGACCATACACCTTCCCACCTTCTTTCCCAACCCTCAAAGCAAGGGGGAAAGAATTCTACGCTCACTTGACATGCACAGACAACTCGGATACTATCTGGACCGTACTAAGCCATTCAGAAACACGGACCAGCTTCTTGTAAGCTTTGCCCCTGGTGACAGAGGGTAGCCCCATCTCTAAACAAACCATTTCCAAATGGATTTCACACAGTATCCATTTTTGCTACAGACTACATGGGAAAACTCATCCCCAAGTCTATCCATACCCAGTCCACTAGGGCAACCTCCACTTCCTTCCTCAGAGGAGTACCTACCAGGGACATCTTGGAAGCAGCCACATATGGACAGAGGTCCACCTTTACAAAGCATTACCACCTTACCTCTCTTTTCTATGTCTAGGGCAGGGTTTGCTTCTGCAATTCTGCAGGGCCTCCTGACCAATACCCAGGTGTCAACGTATCCTTCCACCCTTTTCCTCAGCTTTGGGAATCCTCCCACAGGTGAGGACTGCAACCGTGAAACACGAAGAACATAGTACAGTTGTGTACACTTAGCATAAATGTAGATGTTCGAGTGTATTCACTGTTGGAGTCTTGGTTTCCCCTCCCTCCATCCCCCAATTAACATCTTCCCCTAGGGGGACACAAGCTTCCCAAGGTGGCTTTTAGCCACCAGGACCACTTTTCTCTTTTCCTTTGTGCATCTGATGGGTTAGGGCAAGAAAAACTGATGTAATAATGCCGGCTGCCTTGCTTTATAGCACTGATGACCTGACGTCAGACTACAGGCAGTGGCAGCAGAAACATTGACTCTGGTATTCGGGCCGACCGAGGGTTACCACAGCAGGGAAAACCCACAGGTGATGACTGCAGCAGTGAATACAATCTAACATCTACATTTATGGTAAGTGTACACAACTGTACATTGCTGGGTGCTTGAGAGTTACTATTAAAATTAGGCCCGACTGATACTGTACCCTATACTATTTGTTTGGTTTGATTTGTTTTTAGGTTGAGGAGAATTTATTCATATCTTCCTTTTTAAAACTCTAACTCTAAAAATGTAAGATATGTTTCTGTGGGGGTGGGGACAAAGTGCAACACATGAAAATTGTACTGTATTTCTTCCTTTTTTTTTTTTTTTTTTTTTTTTTTTTTTTTTTTTTTTTTTTTTTACTGGTTGCTTTATTTCCGGTTAACTTCTTTTATGATGGTGTGCACTAAACTGGTCAAGTACCCTCTATTGGTCTAAGCACCTCCTTAGTCCCCTTGAGCTTTAAAAGTTTTTTTTAGGTCTCAACCTTCTGGTATTTAAGCCCCACCTTTCTTCTTGCTCATACCGATCTGAACTGAGAAGGGCTACTAGCACCAACTCTGTGCTGAGATACCAGACAACTAGAGGCCTCTGAGCTTCCTAAAAACCAAAAGTTGCCTGTTTTCTTGATTATTTTTACTATTTATTGCTTATTCTTACTATGTATTGCATTTTTTATTATTATAAACACATCTGCACTGTTGTACTGCAATTATCTGCCTTACTGTGCCTGTTAAATCACTTTTTGTTACCGTTTTCACTGTCTGCATAGCTTTTTGTTATTTTCACTGTTTGTATTTAATGGAAATTCTGTTTGTCAAGCATCTATCTGTTTTGATTTTCCCAACCAAGGAGTATGTTATATAACTAAATTGTTTGCATTTAAAAGCATTCTTTAGAGTTTCCATTCTCTTTTTGCTGTTTAAAACATTTTAGTGTCTGACTGATGTTTTTCTGCTGTAGTAAACATTCTTGTAGTGTTTTCAGCTTAAAATAGTATAGCTACTAGCTGTAGCCTAGTCCAGATAAATGTTTGCTGCATCTGGGCCTGTTTGTTTGTACTCGCTGTTTGTTCTGAGCACATTTTCCAGGCCATCTTGGATTGGAAAGGGTCCTTCTGCATTCTAGTGAGGGATTGTGCTGATTGGTACCTGGCTGGTAAAGGTTGGCTGGTCTAAGACTTTGAGTAAGCACCTCATTGGTTCTTTTGAACTTTTTGTTTAGGTTTTTACCTTTTGGTATTTAAGCCCCACTTTGAATGGGTTTCCACTTATCTGTGCATCACTCAGCACCACGCAGTGCCACACAGTTTTGCGCCATAGCTGGGCAGATGATTTTGACAGATTTTCCCTTGGATACAGCTGTATCCCATTTGTGTAGTCCCCATCTTTAGCACATTTTCAGGCAAAGAGATAATAATATTGAAGCTGTGTAAGCACCCATTGTGGTAACAGCCTGAAGAGTTTTTCTAAGGCCTTGCTCTACTGACTAGTGCAGCACTAAGCCTAGTCTCTGAGATACTAACACACCTCACCTGATAGTTATTCTTGTGTGTGAGACCCCTTTTCCTGCCATATTCCTGTTTCTGACCATATAAATTTACCTAGCACTATGGATGGACAGATGTTCTTTGTGTTTCACTGTTGCAGTCATTACATTTGGGTAATCTGCTGGCAGGTTGCCCTCAGTCGGCCTGAATATCAAAGTCTTGGGCCCTGTGTCGGTTGCTGTCTCCTCTTCCACGACGTCCGGTCATCAGGGGTATAAAACCGGCAGCAGACGCCATTTTCTTTAGTCTTTCTTGCCGCGTGGTGCCCGAAGCAGAAGCAGTTCCCAAGTGCCGGTTGGCCGACTCCTGAAATTTTCGAATTCGAGTTTCAGAACCAAAGTCTTCAATTAAAGCTAAGAACCCCTTTGGGGAAACTTTTTCTTGCTCCATACCGATTTCAGTAAAAGTTAATAATTGCATTACTTGTGGGAAGCAAATACCTCATAAGGATTTTTTATTTGTACTGTATTCCTTGCCTAGGCCCAGATCATAACGTGCCTTGCTGTCGGTTTTGTGCTAGATTTAACCATCTCACTATTAAGCATCTGTATATCTTTGCTTCAAAATATTTTGGAAACTGATTTAACTACTCTGAAATGTAATCGGATAGCAATCAGACTACTGGAGTTCACAAAAAATGCAAAGAAAAGGACAGAGAAAGACCATCGAGGTCCAAAACCGACGAAGCTTCCCCTAAGCCAGTCGCCGGTTTGTCGGTACTCAGTAAGGCGCTTTTGCAGGCCCTGATACCTGCTACTTTCAAGTTGCACACCTCTACCGAGATCCACATGGCGTCCGACATGCCGCGAGATTCTCAGAGTATTGTACCCGCAGATGTCTCTCCCTCGGATGGGTCTGGAGCCGCTGAGCAGGCACCGGCTTCTGAGGGTGTCTTCAGACCTCAGCATTTCTACATAAAACCGACGCCAGCTTCAAAAACAAAGACAAAAGCAACTTCTAAGGCTAAAAAAACGATGCCTGAGCCACATGCTCAGGCCTCTGTGCCCAAAAAGCAGATGATAAAATGGCTGAAGACCTAATTACCTTGATCAGGGGTTCCTAACCCCCCCCCCCAGATGCAGAGGAATCCATCCCATCTGCTTCTGAAGATTATTCCTTTGGAGAAACCTTGCATACTTTGAGGGAACATTTTCATTGGGAGAGTCAAGGTTTCTCAGAATCAAAAAAGAGGCTTAGGGATTTCCTTCTCCCTCAGCATAGGCCTTTAGCCATACCTCCTGTATTAGACATTGTTGGTGATGTGTTTTCGGAATTAAGCATGACTCCAGATTTCTTACCTCTGGCTCCTAGCAAGCCAGACCGATATTACAGGGTTTCCTGACTCTCAAATATTTATTCAAAAACCCTGCTGCTGATCCTGAAACTATCTCACAGGGTTCCAAAGGTGTAAAGGCCTCATCAGCTAAGAATCCTACTCCCTCTGATAGAGATTCCAGGGCGCTGGATAGATGGGGAAAGAAGGTTTATACTTCTGCAACCTTGGCAATTAGAGCCTTAAACTGCCAGTTTCATATGCTTAAATATCAACAGCATGTTATGGGATTATTGAAACAGAAAATAATGTTGATTTCTGAATGTGTGGAAAATAAAGAATTACAGGAATTATTGCATGCAGCAGAACAATTTGGAAAGCATACTTTGCAATGTGGTTTTGATTCCTTGGAGGCCTCCTGCAGGGCCGCAGTTGCTGGATCTGTGATTAGAAGGCATGCCTGGCTAAAGGAGCAAAATTTGCCTGATTATGTTAAAGCTAAATTGTTGGATGCACCTTTACAGCATGATACTCTGTTTGGTAATAAGGCAGAAGAGGTTTTAAAGAAAATGGAAGACAAAGCTAAGTCTATGCAAACTGTAAAAGACTTTTTACAAGTACAGCCACCAAGATTCAGTAGACACTGGCCTACAAAAAATTGGTCCTTTCCTGTGTCCGATAGAGCTTCACGGGACAAATCCAGGTGCTGTAAGGGCTCTAGATACCAATCACAGGATTCTTACAGGTCAAAGCAATGGGGTACCTCTACCTCCAAATCTGGAGGAAATAAAGAGCAACCCTACAGTAAACAGTCTCAATGACTTCCCTCTGCCATCACCAAGCACTTATCTTTTGACAGCCTCCTTCGGGGGAAAACTAGCACTTCATGCTCAAAATAGGCAGTTAATAACCCAGGACAAGTGGGTATTAAACCTAGTATCCCAGGGATACAGATTTCATTTCCATACTCTGCCAATTCTAAACGGTTGGCCAGATCTGCCACAAAATCAATGGGCAGAGGCACAGAAACAAGTTACGTACCTCATGGATATGGGGGCTATTCAGCCAGTGCCAGAACAGGAAAAAGGACAAGGGTTTTACTCAAGACTGTTCTTGGTACCCAGAAAAGATGAGGCCTGGCACCCAATACTGGATTTATCAATTTTGAACACATTCTTGGACATACCAAAATTAAAAATGCTAACTTTACAGCAGCTTCTGCCCATGCTGGGCAAGAATGCTTGGCTAGTGACTCTAGACTTAAAAGAGGCATACCTGCATATCCCAGTAAGGGAATCGTGCAGAAGATACCTCTGCTTCAAGGCTGGCTTTATGCATTACCAATTCTCTGCACTCCCCTTTGGCTTATCTGCTGCGCCCAGGGTCTTTACAAAGTGCCTGGCACCAGTAATTGCATTTTGCAGACAAAGACTTGCACAAATCTATCCTTACTTGGACGACTCTCATTCAAGCAGAAAACAAGGACGTTCTTCTACAGCATCTGGCGTTTGTGAAAAGGCTTCTAACATGCCTAGGGTACACAATAGACTAAAAGAAATCACAACTGGTACCCTCTCAAAAGATAACATTCCTGGGTGCAAGCTTGAATACAACTGCCCAGATGGCTTACCTTACGCCAGACAAACAAAGGTAACGGACTATTTACTTCACACATTTGGCAACAAAAACCCAGTTATCTGCAAGACAAATTCTGCAGGCTTTGGGGTTCATGGCATCCTGCATTCTACTGATTCCATATGCAAGACTGCATATGAGGAAACTACAGCGGTACCTAGTCAACATTGTCACAGTCTGGAAACAATGATTCCTCTCATTCCCTGCGCACAACAGGAGTTTCTTTGGTGTGCAAAGACATGTCACCAGAACATGGGACGGTCTTTCACTCTACCCCCTGCCAGCCAAACCCTAACTGCAGACGCATCAGACTATGCATGGGGGTCCACCTGGCGGGGAAATGCATTCAGGGCATATGGAGCCCAAAACAAATGCATCCGCATATCAACCAGAAAGAGATGTTAGCTGTTCAGAATGCCCTGACAGCCTTCAAGGACTTAATTCATCCAGGACAACTACTGATAAAAGACGGACAACACCATGGTTATGTGGTACATAAACAAGCAGGGGGGCACACACTCCTACCCCCTTTGTAGACTAGCCATGGCATTGTGGGACACAGCCTTGACTTACCAAGTACATCTTCAAGCTCAATTCCTGTTAGGAAAACAAAATACTCAGGCAGACGACCTAAGCAGAAACCTTATGGACCCTCACGAGTGGAAACTGGATCCACAAGTCTTCAGCATGATAACAAAGAAATGGGGAAGCCCGCATATATATCTATTTGCCTCTCCCCAGAATTATCAACTGGACAAATTCTGCACAAGGACTTATCACAGACGAGCATGGAAAGTGGATGCCCTATCCTTCAGTTGAGACGAGCATGGAAAGTGGATGCCCTATCCTTCAGTTGGAAAAACCTATCCGTTTATGCCTTTCCTCCTCTGCCTCTTCTTCCCAAGGTCCTACTAAAGGTCAGACAAGAAAAAACAAAAATGATTCTGATTGCCCTGGACTGGCCTCGCCAACACTGGTACCCAATCCTAAGGAATATGTCTCAACTCCCTCCTTGGTACTTGCCTCAAATACCTCATTTACTGTCTCAGCAAAACAATCAGATCCTGCACAATCAGCTCCAAACTTTGAACCTGGCAGCATGGCTGATCATGTAGTTATTCAAACAACATCTCTCAGTAAATCTGTGATGGATGTCATTTTGGAAGCCGGAATGCCTAGTACTAGAAAATCTTATGCTGATAAATGGAAGAGATTTTGTGGTTGGAACCAAGCACAAGGAACTGACACAGCAAAGCCAAATATTCCTCAGATTTTACAATACTTGACTGAGATGCTTGACAAAGGTCTAACTTTTTCATCAATAAAAATCCATGCCTCTGCCATCTCGGCTCATTACAACAGAGGGCCACCAATCTTTTCTCTTCCTTTGCTAAAACAGTATCTTAGAGGGGCCAAAAATTTAAGGCCTCCCAGAAGATCACCAATTCCTGCATGGGACCTCAATTTTGTGTTGGAAAAGTTCACCTTGCCTCCATTTGAACCAGCTGCTACTGCAGATATAAAGTTTTTATCCTGGAAAACAGCTTTACTTCTGGCAATCCCTTCAGCAAGAAGGGTTTCAGAGTTACAGGCCCTCATGGCTGTGGAGTCTTTTATTATGTTTTACCCAGACAGGGTGTCCCTCAGGATCAATCCTTCCTTTATGCTTAAGGTCGTATCCAGTGTGGCTCTTAACCAATCTATTCACTTGCCAACATTTTACCCAAATCCGCAGAACAAGGGGGAGCGGATTTTGCATTTCTTGGATGTGCACAGACAACTAAGATTCTACTTAAACAGGATCAAATCTCTAAAAAAAAACTGAGCATCTACTAGTGGCATTTTCTGCAGGATCAGAGGGAAAGGCTATTTCAAAATAGACTATTTCAAAGTGGATGAGGCACTGCATTCGTTTCTGCTATTTGCATCATGGTAAACCAGTGCCCAAGGGCATTTGGCCACATTCTACCAGGGCTGCATCTACATCAGCAGCTTTTCTCAGAGGGCTACCAACCAAACACATTCTGGAAGCTGCTACTTGGAGTTCTGTTTATACTTTTACAAAGCATTATCATTTGCCTCTCTTCTCCAAGTCCAGGGCAGGTTTTTACCACTGCAGTTCTGCAGGGCTTTATAGCCGCCCCTAATGCTATTTAGTTCCAGCTTCCCATCCATAGCTTTGGGATTCTACCCAAATGTAATGACTGCAACAGTGAAACACAAAGAACATAGTACACTTGTGTACACCTATCATAAATGTAGATGTTTGAGTGTATTCACTGTTGCAGTTTGGGTTACCCACCCGCCATCCCCCTTTATTCTACAGCTTTTCTTTCCTTCACTTTATTCTACAGCCTTTGTGGTGTATTTGCTTTTAGATGAAGGTAAAGTTTATGTTGTGACAATTGCATGTATTTATAGTTATATATTTATATACATTTTTGCTCCCCATTTGGGGGGGCACCTGACATCTGGGGCAAAAAAAACTAAAGAAAATGGCGTCGGCAGCCTGTTTTATACCCCTGACGACCTTACGTCGTGGAAGAGGAGACCGCAACTGACGCAGGACCCAAGACTTTGATATTCAGGCCAACTGAGGGCAACCTGCCAGCAGATTACCCAAATATAATGACTGCAACAGTGAATACACTCTAACATCTACATTTATGTTAAGGGTACACAACTGTACTCCTTCCCACAATTTCTCCAGCCAACTTGGTCAACATGGGCATCCTGAGGCAGTGTAGCAATTGCCTGATGTACACAGACAACCCCTCTACTTCTAGTCCACACAAACTCAACATGTGAGAGATGCTCTCTCACATGCCAGTCAGTACATCTGACACGAGTGGGTTGTCAGCACATACATCTCACCACCTATTCCACCGAAACCCACTTCAGACTTGTGTACGTATGCGGAGGTTCTCCCCAGAAACTTAGACACCAGAGACCTCCCAAACACAAGCATGCTAAACGTAATAGTTTCTCTGCAGAGCGCAGTACATAAATAGCTCATGCACTGGTGTCTAACCTGTCAAACCAATAAGGCTAAACACTAAACCTAACATATTAGTTATAGGTGACTCCATTGTGAGATTCACAGATGTCCCTCTCACCAAGCTGGATAAGGAAAAAGGTCACACTCAGCTGTCCGTCAGGTGCCAGGATCCACCATATCACACATGCGCGCAAGTCTCTCAACAACAGGTATTATGACTCCGTCATAGTCCGTGTTGGTGTGAACAACTTGAGACGTACCTCTCTGGACTATATGACTGAGCTCTTGGACTGTGCATCTTGGGCAGGTATGTCCTTAGTCTTAAGCAGCATTTTTACCTTCACCTAGAATGATGCCTCATTACAAACAGAAAATGATTAACTTCAATAATTGGCTTAGTTTTTGGTGTCATTCTAAGGGGATCTAGTGTCTGTCAGCCTGGGGTAACATGATCGACAGACCTCGATGCTTTGCCAGAGATGGTAGTCGTCTGTCACCCCTGGGATTTCAGCTACTGGCTAAGGCTGTTGTCACCCCCATAGTGCCTTTTTAGGCAGTGTCAAAAAGATAAAACTACTGACATAAAAATACCAACCAAAAGTAATCTCAGGGTCATGCTGCTAAATGCCAGGAGTCTTAACATGAAACTGCACTCACTGGAAGCAGTCCTCTCCCTGGAGGACACAGGCATTTGTGCAGTCAAGGAGACCTAGTACAAGGCTGTGGAGAGCACCCTAGCCATATTGGGTTACACCTCCTTCCACACATTCAGACTACAAACAGAAGGCAGAAAAACTAAAGGAGGCGGTGTTATCAATATTCCTCAAAGATAAACACATCTCCTTATTGGTTGAACAGTATGATGCCCTAGAAATATTTTAGGTGCAATTAACTGTTGGCAGGACACCTATTCACATCATGGCCAGCTACAGAACCCTCTCCATGAATCGGGGCACCCACTGTGCCTATTTGGATCAACATGAGTTTATCAAGATACACCTGAACACCATGGTTTTGGGTGACTTTAACTAATCTAGCATTGCCTGGGTGAATTACTCATGCTCAAACTCTCCTGCCCAAGGATTCCTCAGTGTTGTCAACTCCAGTGCCCTGGACCAGCTGGTTAACAGCCCTACTAGGGGCGCCAACATCCTGAATATGGTACTTACAAATATGGGGGACTAATTTGACACTCCCACTGAGAGTTCATCCCTGGTGAGATCTGACCACAAATCAGTCTCATTTGAAGTAACTGTCACACCTGACCCCCCCAGCAGCAACTAGACTAAAAAACTTCTCCAAAAAAGCAGATTATAACATCCTACAGGATGGTATAAATTGCTTTACTGCACCTCCCTCCTCAGACAAAACCATTAACTATACCGAGCTCTACACCAGTGCTGTATACAGGCACCTGTATGACTACATTGACTCTGCAGTACCTGCTAGGACCAAAACAAGCTCTTAAAGGAAGAGCAGACTTGCCTGGTGGACAACCGCCATTAACAGGCTTTAAAATAAAAGGAAGAAACTGCTGTCTGAGTAAGAAGGAGCAGACTTTAAACTGAAGACACTCCCTCCTCAGCTTAAATAAGCAATTAAGATTTCTTGTTAAGTCAAACTTCGAATTCAAGTAAGCTTCCTCAACAAAGGAAAACCGTAAGGCATTCTTTAGTTATATCCGCAACCTAAAATGCAAGGCCCAGATTTGCGCCGAGCTGGTAGTTGATGGTAACACATATATGGAGCTGGTGGACATAGCTAACCTGTTAACTGACAGGTTTGGTGAAAACTTCACTCCCCTGTCCCCGCCACATGTACCTCATGACATCCCTACCACCTGCCCCCTACCTTGTATCACTAAAGAGCAGGTTGTAAACGCCCTCTCTCAGGCCAAAACAACAGCATCCGTGGGACCTGATAACATCAAAGGCCACGTCCTACATGAGCTCAAACAAGAATTAGCATCACCTTTGGGTACACTTCAACCACAGTCTAAGCACCAGCTTCGTCCCAGCTTGGAAAACAGCAACAGTTATCGCCTTGCACAAAGGTGGTATTTTTACTGACCCCCGGAACTACAGACCTATTAGCCTGACTAGCCTTGTCTGCAAGGCCATAGAGAGAATCATCATGGACCTTATCAACAAAGATATAGATAATCTCCAAACAGTAGATCCTACCCAGTTTGGATTTGTCAAGGGGAGATCATGCCTGTAAATCTGGTGGAATTCTTCAAGACAGTCACCAGAGCCCTGGACGAGGGGAAGTCTGTGCATACAGCCTAAGTAGACCTAGTCGAGGCATTTGACACTATCCTCACTCAGACATCATTGACAAACTCTCCCAGCTAGATGTCGGTCCTTCTATCATAAGGTGGGTTGCGAACTGGCTCACTGATAGAACCCATACAGTAAAAATAGGGAATCCACCTCCAATAGCAGACCTGTAACCAGTGGCATTCCACAGAGATCAGTCCTGGGACCTCTACTGTGTGGAATCTGTTTCTCCAAAGTACAAGCTAAAACCAAGGGATTGTGGCTGACAAAGTTCACTGATGACTTCAAACTGGGTGCAGTCCTAGAATCTCTAAATTATGTCAGCAAAGGTCTTACACAAGCAAATGACTGGTACCAAAGTCATGGCCTCAAACTCCATGCAAAAAAATGTATTATCATCCCTTTTGGTAAGAGAGATGTTCTTGCAAGTTACCACATCAGTGGCAGTACCCTAAGTACACACAACGTGGTGAGAGATCTGGGCACTTAAGTTGACAGGAACCTTGCCTTTGATCACCATGTTTCCACAGTGGTAAGGGCATTCTGTATGGCTCATCTCATATAAGTAAATGCATTGCCTCGAGAAAAGGAGAAGTTATCACCTTTCTGTACTCTTCACTCATTAGGACAATAATTGAGTACAATGCCCCTTTTGGTTTGTACCTTTCAAAGCATCTGCAGCAATTGGAGAGAGAACCAAGGTTCCTCGCAAGGAAAATTGAAGGTCTTCAGCAGCTGTCCTTTGTTGACTTGCCGAAACCACTGTCACTTTATTCTGTTTCATACAGACTGCCTTGCATATAAGGTGATCTCTGACCCTGCTTTATTGGAAATGCACATCCGTAAGTCAAATGGCACACTGGTTCCTTGCTCTAAGTACCTAAACCTGTTATATGACATCACTAGAACTTGCTGGGGGGACAGATTAGTCTCCCAGAGGTTACAACACCTTTGGAGTAGACTCCTACTCCACGTCAAACAGAGCACCTCATTGTCCCTCTTCAAATGTAGTCTGGACAATTGGATGAGTAACTGTAAATTCACCCCAGGGGTTCTACCTGTGTCCCTCTTGGACAGGAGCAATAGGTGCTGATTGGCCAGGCTTGTAAGGGCCCTTGGGCCATTGGCCTAGTAACTTGGTATGATCCTATGAACATGTTTTTAAGTTGTTGTTCTTCAGAACTAAATAGTGTCCTCATTGGTAAGCCCGCTTACTGCTTGTTGGTCACTCCTCTTTTCATGTGCAAGGGATGCAGGCTAACATGATGTAGATAATTATTTATAAAAGTGTTCTTTCTGTAAATACTTCTTTGAGGCAAACCATTGAGCTTCTCTATAGATAGTTTGATATAAAGATAATTAATAGTATTGCCCATTTCCACTGATTGTGAACTTCAAGAAATCTGTACTACTATTCAAATATTCAAAGAAGGAATTGAACTTTTGCACTGTCCCTTGCCAGACAAACAGCAAATCATCAGTGAACCATTTATAAAGCAATATTTTGTTGTAGTTATGTGTTGTAATATACAACTGCTTCCAAGAGGCCATAACCAAATTGGCAAGTACAGGGACCACCCTGGCCCCATGGCTGCTCCTGTTTTCTGTTTATAAATCTTGCCATTAAATTCAAAGAAATTATTGCTGAGAAAAAGATCAAGTACCTCACATTAAGTGTGGATCATACCGTTTTCGAAATTGGTGTACTCAGTGAGGTATTCCGTAACTAGCACAGTGCCTGTTTATTGGCAGATGCAGGTGTATAGAGATATAACATCGATGGAGACAAAAATACACATGCACTGGTCATTCCAATTTTCAAAATGACTTAGTTGTAGAAGCTGCCAAGAAGCTTTAAGGTAAAATTGTGACTTTTGCACTACACGATTTTACCAGTAGTCAAGGAAAATAGAAATGGGCTCTGTCTTGTAAAAATCGGCTGCAACAGCAGGTCTAAAAGTTGGATTGTTGTGATCCTTGTGTATCTTTGGTATACCAAAAAAAATGGGCCATTTTTGGATGGTCAAGCTGTAGAAAAAAAGTATGTGTTATGGTTTATCTGATTCTGGCAAAGCTCAAAAAGACTGTTTATGTTTGTAAAATGTCTCTTGATGATGGCCTCCACTTCCTCATAGCTGGAATCTTCTACTCGTAATTTGTCGATCAATTCTTTGTAGGTCAAAGTATCCATGACAACAACAGTGCCACTTTTGTCTGCCTTCATGATGTAAATGTCCTTATTTTCACTTGACTGTCTTAAGAGCAACCTTTTCCTTTTGTTTTGAATTTTCAGTTTGACCCACACATTTTTTAAGTCACTTTCGCATGTCTTGTAAAAAAAACTGTAATTGATGAAGGGAAGGATTAAACGTGCTTTCGACAAAATTCATTTTGTTGTTGGTGGTTTAAAATATGTACCCAAATTAAATTTAAGGGTGAATAGTTTTAAATCAGCTGTCACCTTAGTCAGGTTTGCGGTCTGTGTGGGAATAAATGTGAATCTTTTCTGCAGTACTGATATGTGATTTTTGTATCGTAACAGTTTACTCAAGTTGACTATCTTAGAAATGTTCATGAATAGCTTCTCTTCCCTTTTCCCCTTCCTCCTCTTCTCCCTCTCCCCGTTGTTTGCCACTGTGGAGTCCATCTTAGTGAAGTGTGGTTCTGAGAAAAAGACGTTGGGGATAAAACCAGAGGTAAACCAGAGGATATTTCATTCCCTTTTTACAACTTTCCTCAATGAAAAGAAAACGTCTCCCTGATGTTTCACCCAGTCAGTGGGAGTCCGCTCTAGAGGTTCAATAGCTGCTAGACAAAAGTCTCGTCCAAGAGGTTCCTCCAGACCACAGAGGATCCGGAATTTACTCAAGGTTCTTTTTAGTGCCAAAGAAAACAAGAGGACCTGAGACGCATCTTGGATCTCAGTTATCTGAACCAGTTCGTAAATAGTTCCAAGTACTGGATGGTCATTGTTGGGTCCAAGGATTACTGAATGTGCTCCATAGATTTTCAGGATGTGTACTGTTGTGTCAAAATGAACAGGCACTCTTGAAGATACTTGCACTTCTGACTGGGAGCCAGTCATTACCAGTTCAGAGTCCTACCCTTTGGTCTCACCACAGCCCCCAGGGTGCTCACCAAATGCATGGCAATGGTAGCAGCTCATCTAAGACTCCACAGAATCAGTCTTTATTTAGATTACTGGCTTTTTACTGCTTCAACCAGGCATCACCTACAAAAAGCCAGGGATTACTTCAGTTATCCAGCTCCCTGGGAATTGCAATGTTTGTCAAAGTCCCACCTACAATCAGTTCAGGTCTTGGAGTTCATAGGGACTCACCTAGATACAGTCAACTGTTTCACTTTCTTGCCACAAAACAGAGTTCTTGCCTTAAAACTGCATGTCAGACAAGAAGTCCTATTCCCATGCTGCAGTATTCATAACATGAAGGATTCCCCACCTAGGTGACCCAAGCGTCCATCCAGTATACCAAAGACTTAGCTACTGCTAGGTATATGCAACTTTGCTTGTAGAACAGCCGACTGCCATAAAAGTGATGTCTGCACGTACAATCCTCAGAACTTGTGTGATGCCAGTCTGATCACTGAAAGCTTTCTCCAATTCAGATAACTGCACAATTGGGGAAAACCTTTATTGTGCTTTTGCTACTGCATGCTTGTAAGAGGTTAATGTCATCCAAGAGGGCAAGTGCCATTGCGGAAGACAGATTCCACACACAGGCAATCACAACTAAAAGAGCTGTGCCATTTGTCAGGCTTCATTCCTAAAACACTCCACAGTTGTCTGTCTGCCCTTAACGTATATCTTGAAAACCAGAGACTAAAGTGACTCGCACTAGGTATGGAAGGTACTCCAGGTCCATGGAGTGAGCCCCAAAGAAAAAAGCGAAAAAGGTAAGACCTGAATCTTTGGCTGCGCCTCTGATCCTGGACGTCCCTCTCGAGGCCGGTGACTGCCCAGAGATGTGTACGATGTCTGGTCCTCCTCCTTCAGCACGTACTGATTTAGAAGCTGCTAGGGAGGGTTCCTTCAGCACTTCCGCAGAGATATTGAAGACGTCTGTTATGGATGGGAAGGGAGAACTGCTCTCTCCTTCAGGCATTCCTCTTAGTACTTGTCCTGCCCTTTCCATTGAGGTTTTGCCAATGTCTGGTCCAGAACCTAGGCTTATGTAGGCCCTTCCATCCCAGCCTAGAATAGGCCTTCCTCTCAAGAGGAAACACAAACAAAAACATGCTTCTCCCATACAGGAAACTTCTGCAGACTGAAAAGCTTTTTCTCAAGGAATCTTGAATGTCTTTCTGGCACTCAGGGCTTCCACTTTGCAACCTCCTACTCTAGCATCTCCTATTTCCCTTTCAGCCATGAGTACCTCGGCTGAACAAGAGGCCTATGAAGAGGATGAATTATCTTCAGATGAGTCCCTGGCCTACTCCACTCTGACTCCCCTCTGGGTTATGCCTCCCGTGAAGTTGATTCCAATGGTGGCGACTCTCCTGAAAAGATATTGCATTTGGAGAAACTATCTCGAGAATGAGGGAATTTTTCAAGTGGGAACGCTCCCAGGTTTTGGAAGTACAAAAGAGGTACTATGACCTCTTGAAAATAGATTCTCCTGCCCCTTCAGCTATCCCACCTGTTTTGTCAGCTTTTCAAGATGCCTTTCTTGCTGCATCCAAAAACCCCGACTCACAACCTCCTGCTCCTAAAAGACCAGACAGGTTCTATAATGTCACTGAAGACTGCAGCTACCTGTATAAATGCTCTCCTGCAGACCCAGATGTGATCTCTCTCACTCTCTCTCCGATGATAAAACCACTAAATTACTGCCCTCCACCAATATCCTGCCCGCAGATAAGGACAGTAAAATGGTGGAGAGAATTAGAAAAAGGGTTTACACCTCCTGTACTGTCTTTTAAGTATGTTCTGGCCCTGCTTTCACAGGCCTCTATATTACCGACAGATCTCCCAGATTCTGCAGCCAAATCCCATCTCTCTTCCCTCTTGGCAGTTTCCTCCCAGGTTACCTGACATTCCATAAAATGGAGTTATGACACAGATGAGTTGTCTGCAAGATCACCAGTATCTGGTTCTGTCCTCAGGAGATATTTCTGGCTGAGATTACAGCCTTTACCTGAGGATTTAAAGGCAAAACGTAGGGCAGTATTGTCCAGTGGTGCACCCATGTTTGGAAGTAATGCTGCAACCCTGTCCAAATCCCTTCAAGAGAAAAGAAAAGAAAAGAACTTCAGGAGCTTAAACATATTTCTGTTTCCCCGGTGCGCAAGTACCATAGGAACTACCCTTCTATTCATTTAATTTCAATAGTTATATATTGACGTTTAGTGACAGGGAAGGTCTGATTGGGTCAGAAACCCATTTTCAGCAGAGGCCTGGGGAGAAAAGCTCCAACAGTAAAATTAAGACAACAGCAGTAAAATGCCATCAAAAATGAATATCAAAAGTACAAGACGTCATCACATACTTTTAGAAGCAACATTATTTAGTAAAAAAAAGTGCGTAAATACTTGTACATTTGAATAATTTTTACAAAGTATACAATAGCCACTACAGTATACACATAGAAGCATTTTATGGATTTGAAGAAGGTAATATAGTTTAGTGGGTAATAGCAGAAGTTGTTAAAATGAGGGGCATGTTGCTAGGAGGTTATGTGTTGTGTTATATTAAGTAGTTTAGAAAAGGAAAAAGGGCAGACTGCTGTTAGTGGATGGTATACTAAAGCTGAGAGGATTAGTGGGATTAGCAAGAAAAATGAAGTTTGTAGGATGCAAGACGATGGGTGGAAGGATGTGCGGAGAGAGGGAAAAGAAGATCTAGGAGGGTGGGTATACAGATACTGGGCTGAACATGGGCATCTCCAGGAATTGTAGAGAGTTTTTTAGTGCAAGTTTGAACTTCTTGGGGTTGTCTATACTGGTGATTTTATTTGGCAAGTTATTCCATAGTTTAGCAATGACACACTTGCCTGCTCTTTTGTTGGGCTTGTATATGTCTATTAGTTGTCTGTTCGGATGTTTTTGGTGGGAGTGTAGGTGTGGAGAATGGATGTTAAGGCTGGACAGTTGTCAGTTTTATGTATTAGCTGACAGTGGATATAAAAAGTTTAGACACCCCTGTTAAAATGCCAGGTTTTTGTGATATAACAAAAATGAGACCACTATTAATCATTTCAAAACTTTTCCCTCTTTTAATGTGACCTATAACCTGTACAATTCAATTGAAAAACCAACAAATCTGTTAGGGGAAAAAATATAAAAAATAAAAAAAGTACAATAAGCTGGTTGCATAAGTGTGCACACCCTTAACTAATACTTTGTTGAAGTACCTTTTGCTTTAATTACAGCATTCAGTCTTCCTGGGTACACACCTTCCATCAATTAAAGAGACTCTGATTAACCCCAAATAAAGTTCAGCTGTTCTAGTAGGATTTTCCTGACATTTACTCAGTTGTCTGCTATGGTAAAAGCCATAGTTCGCAAAGAGCTTACAACTCATCAAAGGGATCTCATTGTTGACCGGTATCAGTCAGGACAAGGGTACAAACAAATTTCCACAGCATTGGATATACCATGGAACGCAGTGAAGACAGTCATCAAAAAGTGGAGAAAATATGGGACAACAGTGACGTTGCAAAGAACTGGACGTCCCTCCAAAATTTATGAAAAGACAAAACAAAAAATGGTCGGAGAGGGTGCCAAGAGACCTAAAGCAACAATGAAACAGCTGCAGAAATTTCTGGCAAGTACTGGGTTGCGTACTACATAGGACAACAATCTCCCGTATTCTCCGTATGTCTGGCCTATGGGGTAGGGTTGCAAGATGGAAGCCTTTTCTTACACAGAAAAACATCAAAGCCCAGCTTAAATTTGCAAAACAATACATCAAGTCTCCCAAAAGCATGTGGGGAAATTGTGTTATGCTCTGATGAGACCAAAGTTTAACTTTTTTTGGCCACAATTCCAAAAGGTACGTTTGGTGCAAAACAACACTTTGCTTCACCAAAAGAACATCATCCCCACAGAGAAGCATGGTGGTGGCAGTATCATGCTTTGGGGTTGCTTTTCTTCAGCTGGAACTGGGGCTTTAGTCAAGGTGGAGGGAATTATGAGCAGTTCCAAATACCAGTAATTTTTGGCCCAAAACCTTCAGGCATCTGCTAGAAAGATGAAGAGGAATTTCACCTTTCAACACAATGACCTCAAGCATACATCCAAATCAGCAAAAGCATGGCTTCACTAGGAGAAAGTGCTAAATCCAATAGAAAATCTGTGGGGTGACCTAAAGAGGGCTGTGCACAAGAGATGCCCTCGCAATCTGATAGATTTGGAGTGCTTTTGCAAGGAAGAATGGACAAATATTGCTAAGCCAAGATGTGCCATGCTGATAAGAGTTCTACCCAAGAAGACTGAATGCTGTAAATAAATCTAAAAATGCTTCAAGAATTTATTAGTTTAAGGGTGTGCACACTTATGCAACCAGTTTATTGTAGGTTTTTTATTTTTTATGTTTTTTTCCCCCAACAGATTTGTTTGCTTTTCAGTTGAATTGTACAGGTTATAGGTCACATTAAAGGTGGGAAATGTTTTGAAGGTTTACCTTTGAAAGGTTGAAAATCAACCTACCGAACGGCCCTTTGTGCGAACCAGAATGACCAAAATTGTCAGTCCGATCTGCACCGAAGTTCGAAAATCAGCAAATCGAAAACCAGATTCGCTGATTTTTGAACTTCAGTTCAAAGACAAAGCATAATGCAGGAGGGCGCAGCCCCTCTGCACCCCCACACCTGCCCTACTTCATTATTCTAACTCCGAGGTCGCACCACAGTGGGGAAAGGGTCCACTTCCCGATCCCCACACACCAAAAATGCCGAAACAGCAATGGGCGAACGTTACTGTGCATTCACTCATTGCACATTCGATGCATTCTGTTTTTGGCCTTCTGAAAACTTGAAAAAGTCCTTTTGGACTTTTGTATTTTTCACATGTGCATTACACACATGTAAAGGTAAACCATTTTGAATTTATTTATTTATTGTGGTCTCATTTTTTTATATCATAAAATCCTGGTATTTTAACAGGGGTGTGAACAGTTTTTTATATCCACTGTATGTGCAATTGATAGTTGTAGGTAGTCACAATAGTGGGGTAATTCTAGCCAGTTAAGCTCTTTAAGGGCATTGTAGTGGTGGTAGCGGTAAGATGCTCTAGTGGCAAATTTAGCAATTTTATTGTAACAAGACTGAAGTTTTGTTCTAATCCTAATTTTGCAAGGAAAAAGACCTGTGCTTCAAAATGACACAAGAAGGGCACACCCAGACAGACTCCTAGGTCTCGGCCATCGTCTGCTCAAAATGCTCCCTTTCCAGACAACCCAGGTAGCCTGTGACTACCTGGCCACTCTCTCAGAAATCACTCTTTCCCAGATCCTTTCTTATTTCATTTCAAAATGGACAAGCATTACTACAGACAAATGGGTCCTGTCTGTTGTCCAAAAAGGTTGCTTCATGACTTGGAAAGCCACTCCTCCCTTCATGGGGATCCCATAACCCCCAAAGGACCAGCTTCACCTTTTCCCTCAAGTCATTCAAGACTTGCAGTCACAAGGGACCATACAAGAGATTCCCTCCTTGGAAAGAGGTAAAGGGTTCTACTCCAGGATGTTTTTAGTTAGCAGGAAAGATGGTTCTTGGAGACCAGTTTTTGACTTGTCCCAACTCAGTCTGTTACTTCAAGTCCCCACCTTTAGGATGGTCACCCTGCAAACTCTGTTTCCAGTCTTGCTACCTTAGGCTAACCTGGTATCCTTTTGCATAAAGGATGCATACCTCCACATCCCCATCCACACTCTCTTCAGGAAATTCTTACATTTTTCTGTTGCTTCCTATCATTTTCAGTTCTGTGCTTTGCCCTTTGGACTCTGTACGGCTGCAGGGGTATTCACAAAGTGTTTGGCACCTGTCATTGCCTTTTGCAGACTCCAGGGAATTCTCATTTACCCTTTCCTGGATGACCTCATTCAAGCAGAACATCAAGATATTTTGCAACAGAAACTTCAAACCACCATCTCTGCTCCTCAGCCTGGGATTCACCATAAATTACAGCAAGTCGTTTTTCCTCCTTCCCGGGACCAGGTTTTCCTAGGTTGTGGGATAAGGACAGAGCTTAGGATGGCTTTTCTCCTTTGCAAAAGGTGCAGTCACTGCAGACTTGCTTCCAACAGTTTCATCTGTCCTTTCTGACTGCCAGGAAATTTCTCAGGATGCTAGGGTTCATGGCTTCGGTTATACCAGTGCTGCCCTAGCCAGACTCCACATGCGAAAGTTCCAGTGGTGCCTGAAAACCCTCTGGTCCCAGCAATGCTCATCCACTAGAGTTTGTCCTTTCCACTTCTACCCTGCCTAAAGAAGGAATTGTTTTGGTGGATTCAACAAATTGCTCAGAATATAGGACTCCCCCTTCAACCACTTCCTCTAATTCATGTAATGTTCACAGATGCTTTATATCTGGGGTGGGGGGCAACACTGGGGAACCTAAAGGTCCAAGGCCTTGACGTCTCCCTCCATAAGGAAGCAGCACATCAAAGAGATGAGGGTTCTGATTCTGACCCTTCGAGTTTTCAGGTAATCTCTTTTACCAGGCCCTTTGAAACTGTTCACAGACACCACCACAGTTCTCTGGTATGTAAACAAGCAGGGGAAACAAGTCTTACCGACTGTGCAGATTAGCAATCCAAACCTGGAAAATTGCTCTTCAAGCAAAGGTAACTTTGACAGCTATTTATGTTCTTACCTCAAAATGTTCAGGAAGAGACACTGAGCAGATCCATGACACAAGCCCACAACTGGATGATCCACAGGAATGTGTTACTGGACATTCTCCACCAGTGGGCTACACCTCAAATATAGACCTCTTTGTCTCCCCTATGAACAGACAGCTTCCAAAGTTTTGTGCCAGGTTCCCACACCCTCTGGCCGAGAAGGTGGACGTCCCTATCATTCTCACAGAAAGGGATGATGTTCTTTGTGTTTCACTGTCGCAGTCATCACACTTGGGTTATCTGCCTGCAGGTAGCCCTCAAGTCGGCCCAAGTACCAGAGACTTAGTATTTCTGCATCGAATGCTGTTGCTCCAGGGCTGATGTCAGGAGTATAAAAACAGGCAGCCGACGCCATTACATCAGTCTTTCTTGCCGAGGAGCCCAAAGCAGAAGCAGTTCGCAAGTGCCGGTCAGCCGCTAACTGAATTTTTGTTTACGAATTGATTAATCCTCAAGTCTTCTAAAGCGAAGTACCCCGTTGGGGATCCTTTTTTTCTTGCTCTAACAGATGTCAGAAAAAAATTAACAATTGTCTTGCCTGTGGAAAGCAAATACCTCAGAGATTTTCATTCTTACTGCATAACCTGTTTAGGCCCAGACCACGAGGTACCTCACTGTCTGTTTTGTGCCTTGTATAACGCCCGAGTCACTCGTCGTCGGGCTCTCTGTCACTAAATTCTTTCGCTGTCTATCTTCGTATTCCGAAATGGCTTTGGTAAGCCATCCGACTACTGATATTACGAAAAAAACGTAAGGATAAAGACAGAGAACAGACCACATAGATCCAGAGCTGCCGACGATGCTTCCATTAAGCTAGTTGCCAGTACTCAGTGTAGTGCTTTCGCAGCCCCTGATGCCCACTTCAATAGCTTCGCAGGCCTCTACTGAGACCCTTTTGGAGTCAGGTATGCTGCAAGAATCTTCGACAGGTGAACCTGCGGATGCCTCTACCTTGGATGGGTCCAGAGACACTGTGCAGGCACCAACTTCTGAGGCAGTTCATCGCTCAACTGATGTTCGACTCAAACCAACTTTATCTAAAAACTACAGAGTTTCTTAGGCCAAGAGTACGCACTACACCTAGAAAACTGACGACCAAAGTGCATGCACCTGCTCCCATGCCACAAAAACAAATGCTTAGAATGGCTGAAGACCTTATTACGCTGATTAGGGGAAGTCAGCCTTCCCCTGCTAAGAGAAAAAAAGACCAGTCCCCTGCAGCTTCTACAGACGAGGAGTCCGATGACTCTAAGGTTTCTGATTATGAAGACATGCCCTTATCTGCTTATGAGGATTCAGATGCAGAGGAATCCATTACCTCTCCCTCACCTCCAGAGGATTTAACCTTGCATACCTTAAAAGAGCATTTCCACTGGGAATGCCAAGACTATCTTCAGTCCAAAAAGAGACTCTGAGACTTCCTAGAGTTGCCTCAGCTCAGGCCTTTAGCAATTCCCCCTGTCCTGGATGTTGTTGATTATGTTTTTATGGAATCCAGTCTTACTCCTGACACTTTACCTCCTGGCCCTAGGAAACCAGACAGGTACTACAGAGTACCTGACGCTCATAAATTTCTTTTCAAGAACCCTACTGCTGACCCAGAGATAATTTCCCAGGGGCCTAAAGGTATCAAGGAAACTACAGCCAAGAATCCCACCCCTCTGGACAGGGATTCCAGAGCTTTGGACAGATTGGGTAAGAAGGTATATACATGTGCAACTCTGGCTGATAGGGCATTGAATTGTCAGTTTCACTTGCTGAAGTACCAGCAACATATTATGGAACTTATTAAAAAAAAAAAGTGGCAGCTTTTGCAGACTGTGAAGAAAATAGATTTGCAGGAACTTATACACTCTGCAAGTCAGGTCAGCAAAAATACTTTGCAGTGTGGCTTTGACACCCTAGAAGCATCTTGCCGGGCAGCAATCACTGGCTCTGTACTGAAAAGACATGCTTGGCTCAAGGAGCAGACCTTGCCAGACCATGTCAAATCTAAGTTACTCCTTTGAACATGGACAGTTTGGCACCAAAGCAGAAGAGTTTCTCAAAAAGACGGAAGAAAAAGCTAAGTCAGTGCAGACTGTTAATGAATTCTTACAAGTGCAATCCCCTAGATTCAGTAGGCATTGCCCTTCTAAACACTGGTCCTTTCCAGCCCCCGCCAGGCCTTCTCAAACCAGACCCAGGGGTAGCAGACCACCCAGATTACAGTCTCCAGGTATGCAGAGATCTAAGCAATGGAGTGCCCTGACCCCTGAAACGGGGAGTGGTAAGCCACCTCCTTATGGAAAAAACTCACAATGACTTCTTTACTCCACTCCCCAGACCTCCCCAATTGCTTGTGCCCCTAGGTTGAAAACTTGCCCTTCATGCAAGAAACTGGATGTCCATCACACAGGACCGATGGGTCCTCAACATTGTATCCCAGGGGTACAAATTTTATTTCCACTCACTGCCAACCCCAAGCAGGTTTCCAGACCTTCCTCCAAACCAGTGGGCAGAGACTCAAAGCCAAGCACTTTCCCTGCTCAATATCAGAGCTATTCAGCCGGTTCCAGTAGAACAGAGAGGTCAATGATTCTACTCCAGACTCTTCTTGGTAGCCAGGAAAGAGGGCTCTTGGTGCCTAATCCTGGATCTTCCTATTCTCAACACCTTCCTGGTGGTACCAAAATTCAAAATGCTTATCTTGCAACAGCTTCTTCCTATGCTAGCCAAGGATGCCTGGTTAGTCATCCAAGACTTAAAAGAAGCCTATCTGCACATCCCCATAAGGGAGTCATGCAGGAAGTGTCTACGTTTCAGGACAGGATCTATGCATTATCAGTTCTCTGCACTTCCCTTTGGCTTATCTACTGCGCTCAGAGTATTCACAAAATGCCTGGCTCCAGCCATTGCATACTGCAGGCAGAGAAATATTCAAATTTACCTGTACTTGGATGACTGCCTGATTCAGGCGGGCAGTCAGGAATTGCTGTTGCAGCACCTGAAATTTGTGAAAAACCTTTTCACTTCCTTGGGGTACACCATCAATGAAAATAAATCAAAACTGGTACCCAGTCAAAAGATTGTATTCCTGGTAGCAAGCTTGGACACAACATCCCAGATGGCATTCCTCACTTCAGAAAAGCAAGTCTATCTGACAGCCTACTTCAAACAAATGGTCACCAGAACCCAGCTATCTGCAAGAAAAATACTGCAGGCCCTGAGGTTCATGGCCTGATGTATACTGCTAATTCCATATGCAAGACTGCATATGAGGAAACTTCAATGTTACTTAAAAAGTCTTTGGTGCCAACATTCTCAGGACTTGGAAACCATCATTCCTATCATACCCTGTCTTAAGGACAGAGTTCCTTTGGTGGTCAGAAGCATACCACCACAACAAGGGACTGCCCTTTACTCAACCCCATGCTGCCCAGACCCTAACCACAGACTCATCAGACTATGCCTGGGGAGCACACCTGGATGGCAAATACATTCAGGGACACTGGAGCCCAAGTCAAATTCATCTGCACATCAACCAAAAAGCGATGCTAGCTGTGCAGAACGCCCGGACAGCTTTCAGGACAACTGCTAATAAAAACATACACCACCACAGTTATGTGGTACATCAAGTGGGGGAGGGGGCACTCTGCAGGTTAGCCATGGCCCTGTAGAACACTGCCTTGGACATGCAAGTCCATCTGCAAGCTCAATTCCTCCCAGGCAAACAAAATTCACTTGCAGACAACCTAAGCAAAAATCTCCTAGACCTGCATGAGTGGCAATTGGAGCTCAGTACTTTTAACCTTCTGATTCCTAAATGGGGGGACCCCAGAGGTGGATCTCTTTGCCTCCCCCTACAACCACCAGCTCAGCAAATTCTGCACCAGGAGTCCTCACAGCAGGGCCTGGAAAGTGGATGCTCTATCTTTTCAGTGGGTCAATCTATGCCTTTGCCTCTCTGCCCCTTCTATCAAGAGTATTACTCAAGACAGGACAAACCAAGGACAATTCCGATTGCCCTGGACTGGCCACGCCAGTACTGGTACCCACTCCTGCGCAGCCCGTCACTGGTGCCATCCTGGCACCTACACCAGAACCCAACCCTGCTGTCTCAGCAGGAGAGACAGATTTTGCAAACACTGAATCTTGCAGCCTGGCTTATTCCTTGAATTCTCCCCCTGCAAACCCTAAGCAAGCAGGTGCTGGGTGTGATTCTTGAGGCCAGAAGACCCAGTGCAAGAAAATCCTATGCTGATCATTGGAAAAGGTTCTGCTCCTGGATTCAATCTACTGGAGAGGACACAAGAATGGCCCTCTAAGCCTCTAATCCTGGATTACTTAGCAGATCTACTCCACAAAGACCTGTCCTTCTCCTCCATTAAGATACATGCCTCAGCGATTTCGGATCATTTCAACACTGAGCCACCTCTCTTCTCGCACCCTGTTATCAAACAGTTCCTGAGAGGGTCAGACAACTTAAGGCCGCCAAGGAGAGCACCCACCCCAGCTTGGGACCTTAACGTTATACTGGAAAAGCTCACCCCCCCCCTTTGAACCTACAATGTCAGCAGAGTTAAAATTCCTCAGTTGGAAAGCACCCTGGCTACCACTTCAGCTAGAAGAGTGTCTGAGCTACAAGCACTCATGGCTGTGGGAACCCTTCATTATTTTCCATGCTGACAGGGTTTCCATCAGGACTAACCCTTCCTTTATGCCTAAAGTGGTGTCCAGTGTGGCTGTCAACTAATCCATCCATTTGCCAACTTTCTTCTGTAATCCTCAGAATAAAGGGGAAAGGATCCTGCACTGTTTGGACATGCACAGACAGCTCAGATTCTACCTTGATAGGACTAAGTCCTTCAGAAAATCTGACCTGTTGCTAGTCAGCTTTGCAACAGGGGCAGAGGACAAGGCCATTTCAAAACAATTTCCGAATGGATAGCACACTACATCCATTTCTGCTGCAAGCACCATGGGAAACCAACCCCTCAGGGGCTCAGAACACATGCCACTAGGGCAACTAGGGCAACATCTACCTCTGCAGCATTTCTCAGGGGAGTCCATACTAGGGACATCCTGGAAGCTGCTACCTGGAGTTCTGTACACAGCTTCACCAAGCATTACCACCTGCCTGTCTTTTCCAAATCCAGGGCAGGTTTTGCAATAGCAGTACTGCAAGGCATACTAGCCAGCCCCAACTCTTCTTGAATGCCTCCACCCTTCTTTAGCTTTGGGAATCCACCCAAGTTTGATTACTGCAACAGTGAAACATGAAGAACACAGTACAGTTGTGTACACTTACCATAAATGTAGATGTTCAAGTGTATTCACTGTTGCAGTCCTAGTTTCCCTCCCTCCAGCCCCTTGTTTGTTTCTCTCTCTCCTCTGTATGGCTATTACTCACCCCTTTCAGGGGAATTGGTATTGATATTTGCTTTTTACTGGTGGACTTTTCCCCACCATAACTTAGCTCCCTATTTGGGGTGCTCCTGACATTTGGGGCAAGAAAAACTGATGTAATGGTGTCGGCTGCCTGTTTTTATACCCGTGATGACAGTCCTGGAGTGACAGCATCCGACGCAAAAGTCTCTGATATTCGGGTCGACTGAGGGTTACCTGCAGGCATATAACCCATGTGTGATGACTGCAACAGTGAATACACTCTAACATGTACATTTATGGCAAGTGTACACAACTGTACTTTTCTCTGCGCTTCCACACCCCCCCCCCCTTCCCTTTGGCTCAGAAAGTCCTGCTGAAGATTCAAATGGACAAATGACAAATCTTGTTGGTGACCCCCTTTTGGCCAAGACAGCATTGGTTCCCTCTTCTGCAGTTAGCCAAGGGCAATCACCACAAGTTACCTCACAGGGTGGGTCTACTCTCACAAGACAAGGGATCTCTTATTTACCAACATTTAGCAACACTGAACCTGACTTTGTGGGTGATAGGCTTGTGTTTCCTTTCAAGCATCTTTTCGGAGGATGTGCTTCTAGTCCGGTAGGAGGCCAGTAAACTTAATTCACGGAGATCCTACTTGACCAATTGGAAGAGGTTCTCCATCAGGTGTCTTAATAAGAGACTAGATTCATTTTCAGTGGATATTCCCATAGTCCTTTATTTGTGTGAGCTGCTCAAGGCTGGACTGGATTATTCTTCAGTTAAAGCCCATTTATCAGCCATTTCTGCATGTCTGCCTTAACCTCTAGTCTAGAAGTTAAGGAGGGAGATAAAGCTTTCAAAAAGGGCATCCTTCACATCACACCTCTTTGGAAACCTACAAACCAAAACGGCAAAACAGCTAAAGACAAGCAGGTAAAAAAAGATGTCCAACAGCTACAGGCAGAATACTTTAAATGTAAAGCAGTTTATTGTAAAAACTATAGTATTTTTTATTTTGGGTTTTAGTTGACACTTCTATTTATTGACTGGTGTACGTGTTTAATGCCAAGTAGAGCAGATAGTTTCACGATATCACATGACAGTTGCCGGTTTTTAAATTTCTACTTTGAAATTTGTTTGTATTTCTGAAGAAGTTACTCTACGAGGTTGACGAAAACCGTGCAGAGTTTTTACAATAAACTGTTTTACGTTTAAGGTATTCTGCCTGTAGCTGTTGAACATCCTTTTTTTTTTTTACCTGCTTGTCTTTAGCTCTTTGGAAACCTGCTCCTTCTCCTTGGGACCTACATTTTGTTTTGGAAAAACTGACCCAGACTCCCTTTAAGCCTGTAGCCTCAGCTTCCCTAAAATTTTGCACTTGGAAAATAGTTGTATTGGTAGCCATCACTGCTGCTAGAAGAGTTTCTGAACTCCAAGCTTTAATGGCTTCACAACCCTTTGTAATTTTTCACAAGGATAGGGTGCCTCTTCATACCTGTAGTGGTTAATAACTTGTCCCTCAACCAAATCTATTCACTTACCCACTTTTATCCCTTCTCAAAACTCCAGTGAAAGGGTGCTGCACACCTTGGATGTACACAGACAAGTTAGATTCTATTTTGATATGACCATATCCATTCGAAAGTCTGAGCAATTGTTTTTCTTTTCACCCCAGGGTGCAGGGAAAGCTGTTTCTAAACAGACTATTTTATCTTGGATCTCTAGGGCATTTTCTTTTTAAGTCTCTCAGGAGAAAACCGTTTCTTCCTCTGTTAAGGCCCATTCCACTAGAGCGGTGGCTTCCTCTGGAGTCTTCCTTAAAGGTCTGGACCTTGCTTTTATTTTGGAAGCAGCTACTTGGTCCTCTGTCCATAATTTACAAAACACTACAAGCTGGTCTTTATTTCCAGATCCAGAGCAGGATTTCCAAGGCAATTCTCATGGCGTTATGGAGACTTCATGTGCTCCTACCTTCCCCTTTTCCACTCATGAGCTATTGTATTTTCCCTCATGTTATGAATAGTGCAACATGAGAATAGAATGACATAGCATAGTTGTGTAAAATCTTACCATAACTCTAGATGCCCTTCTCTTCCATGTTGCAGTATTCTAGCCCACCCTCCTTTCCCCCTTGGTTCATGCTCTTCTTTGGGTATTACCTAATTGCCTCTTATCCTTGGACTGGTGTTCTGACTGGGGCGTTCAGTTTTGAGGATGAGATGTGCAGATGTCACTTTTATGGCCAACATCAGCTGTTCTTTGTGCAGCGTCGCATGTGCCTAACAATAGCTTAAGTCTTTGTTATACTGGCTGGATGTTTGGGTCACCTAGGCTGGGAATCCCTCATGTTAAGAATACTGCAACATGGAAGAGAAGGGCAGCTATGGTTATGGTAAGATTTTATACAACTATTCTTTCTCGTCCCTCTTCCCCAGCAAAGCTGATTCTCAAAGCCCTAGGATCAATGGCTGCTGCAATCACCTTGATACCTACAGCTCGCCTTCACATGTGAATTCTTCAATGTACTTTAGCAGTAATATAATGATCCTTTCATTGGCAGCCTTTACAACACCCTATAAAACTCTTTCAGGTTTGCAAGTAATCCCTACCGTGGTGGATGCAGGCTGACTATGTTCGTCTAGGACGTCACTTTATCCTTCCTCCCCAATATCCACTATGATCACTGATGCCCCCCAATTGGGATGGGGTAATTTCTTGGGACACAGTTCAAGGTGCGTGGTCCCCAGAAGAGACCAGTTTGCATACAAATATCTTGGAGATGACCGTGGTCCTTTTAGTGTTGCAGGAACTTCAGAACTCTTCCTCAGGAACAGTTGCTATCCAAATGGACAATGTGTTGGTAGTTTGGTATATCAAGAAACAGAGGAGGGACCAGATTTCCTCCAAGCACTTTCTAGTACACAGGCTCAGCAGGAGCCTCATGAGTGGTCTCTCAATCAAACCGTGGCAAATAATGGTTTTCTGCAAGTTGGGTCAGTCTTGCTGCAATCTTTTTGCCTCTCCCCTCCGCAACAAATGCTGCAGGTTCTTTACCCTAGTCTCCCCTCAGGGGCAGTCACCCTGCAATGCTCTATTCCATGTTTGGCCCCACGGTCTCCTATATACTTATCCTTCCCACCTCTAATTTCCAATTTCTTTCAGAAAGCACTCCAGTTGAAGAGCAAAGTAATCCTCATTGCCCAATTCTGGCCTTGATCTCATCTACTGTGTCCCCTTTGGGGACTGGATCCCAATACAGACCTCCTTTCACATCCGTTATAGATGACTCATCTGGACATTGTAGGCCTCAGATTAACCACATATTTTGTACATTTCCAGTGATGGCTAGACATTCCAGGCTGTCCTCTCCAGTTAGCCAAATTTTCCTTTCATCCCAAAAGCCCTCTACAAGAAAGATGTATGAGAGTAATCAAAGAGGTTTTCTTTTTGGGCTCAGCAGCAAGAATTGGATCCTTTCGCTGCTCCATTTCTGGCTGTTTAAATTTCTTCGCTTCTGTTTACCAAAATGGTGCTAGTTTCTTCACCATCAGAGTTCAGTTGGCAGCCATCTTTAACTACCATATCAGAGACTATGCTGCCCATTTAGCGTCATCCAAGTTATGTAAAGCATTTCTTATAGGTACCTTTTTACTTCTCTGATGAAGGATCCCACTCCACCTTGGGATCTTATTGTTATATTGCAGAGTTTAGTACAGTCACCCTTTGAGACTTTGGCTAAAGTAGACCTCATATTGCTCTCTTGGAAAATGTTTTTTTTCTTGTAGCTATAACTGCAAAATCACCTTATTTGATTTTCCATAAAGATGGAGTTACCTTGCATGCTAACCTTTCCTTTTTATTTAAAGTTGCCTCTGAAACAAAATTAATCAAGTGATCATCTACTTGTATTTTTTCCTAAGTTTGACAATAAAGGAGAATACATGCTTCATCTTTTAGACGTGCATAGGCAACTTCATTTCTGTCTTCATAGGACTAAGGAATTTAGAAAATCTGACCAGTTGTTTCCTTTTCCAGTAACAAACCAAGATCACCTGTTTCAAAGACTGCACTAGCCAAATGGATTACAGGTTGCATTTCATATATTTACTCTTCTAGAGGTTTGACCCTACTAAAACAGGGAAGGGGTTGATGGCTGTCTGCTACTTTTTGGACTAAAGCCTCCTTTGATGATATCTGTGCAGTTGTCATGTGGTCAGATGCTCATACTTTTATTACAAGTTGGATATTTCCAGAAACAGAGCTGCGTTCGGTTCTTCTGTTCTCTATAATATCCTTCCATGAGGGCCACCCAGGGTTTTCTTAGCTGGGAACTGTGTCCCATTTGTTGATGAATTAATGAAAGTAACAATATCAGATGTAAAAGTTATGTATGCACCGTAACTATGCATCTGTGTTGTCCATTTTCATTCTTCCTCAGCTTCCCTCCCACCATCCCTCTATCCATGTCTTTGGGAGTGACCTGATGAAGTTGTTAGGAACTACAGTTCCTTTTTGAGCCCCTGCTCTGATGATGCTCTCTTAACTTCTCATTTGTATGGTAATTTCACTAGTTTTTATATTTTGAAAGTTGTATATTAGCAGCAAACCCAATCTGAGGTAATTCAGTAGTCAGTGTCATTATGGGTAAAGGGAGGATCACAAGAATCAGATCCTAGAATCTAGAGTAATGTGGCCGGCCAGATCCGAACCCATTTGTTGAGGAAGAATGAAAATGTACAACACACAAGCATAGTTACGATGAGTGCATAACTTTTATTTTTCTTTCTAATTTTTTATGAAATTTAAGTTAAGGGTTTAATTACCATTAATGAAGTTATTTTTATGTAGTTTGTCATTCTTGTATGTTGTATTTTTCTGTGAGAAAGTTGCTTGGGTACGATTGGTGGCTTGTGCAAAGTGGTCATAAATAAATTTGTTGTAGAGTATAGAGATTTTTGTCACAGCATTTATTATTTTTCATATATATATGCAAAGTAAGGATTTACTATGTGTTTTTGCTAATGATGATTCAAACTTCTAAAATTCTTGGCAGTCACTAGGAGGTTTAGTTAACATTACTCTTGTTTCCTCATATTACATTAAAAAGAGCCTGTTGTGTGAGACAGCTAGAAAATGTCAGAGGTCTTACATGTATGTTACCTTAATGGCAATTGTAGGTAAAGTCATGGAGAGAATCCTGAAGAGTACTGGTATTACTCCGGGTGTCTATGTATAAGACAGAGGCCTCACAATTTTATTGCCAGTTTTAACAGTGCGTGTCTCTGCTGTACTGATACACATGCACCATTGATGTTGATGGTTTCACAGCCATTACATTGAGACAGATTTCTTAAATCTGACAGCGCATCAAAATTGGGTGGAGAAAAGGTGATAAAGGTGAAATCACTAAACCGCGAGTAGATAGCTGGAGGATATATCTAAGCAGTGGTAGCATTTACCTGTGTAGGAAGTGCAAACATCTCTTTATAATAATGTATGTGTTGTATATGTTACATTACTTGGTGTTACAGGTTTGCATTTCAACATATGCTATGCTCGGACAGTTTAAAGTGTTTCCATTTGGTCTCTCTTGCATCCCTGTATGTTTACCAGTGTGCTAACCATATTGGCAGCGGATGGCTGGCTCTAAGTAACCCACTGAGGATGACTCTCTTGATAAGTGTCTTTGGATTGGTTGCTTCCATGATTACAGACACTGGGGCTAATAATAGTGGGAAAAGGCCTGATAGAAGAAACTATCTTATCCAATGTAGTTACATCTTAGAATGCTGGTATGCATCAGTGGTCTATGGATTTGCCTCTAGCTCAACAGTTGTCCCTCACTTTTGTGCAAAAGGATCAAGCCCATTGAGACAAGGGTCCCACAGTAGATGTGGTGGTGGTAGCAGTGGCCACTAAGAAAGAACTTGCTGAACAGAGTATTTCTATCCATCTCCAAACAGAGTCCAGGGCATTGGACAGCTTTGGAAAGCATTTTTATGCATCTAAACTTTTGTTGTCCGGTTGCTGAACTATTTGGCACACAGTATGAGATTTCAGAGGGACTTGATCAAGGAGGTTTTTGGTGCTGTCAGACTGTCTCTTCACAACTGGCCACCCTACAGTCCCTGTCAGTTGACTGTATAAGGCTGATTTCTCATGCCTCGGAAAGCGCTTTGAGATTCATGGGTACAGGAATTGCTGTGAGATGGCATGCTTGGATGTGTCTTTGTCATTTTGTGAAGCCTTTCAAGTTGTTATTCATCAATATTCCTTTTGATGGATCTGCCTTATTTAGCTCCAAGGCAAAAGAAACCCCATCTAGGATCGAACAAGATGGGAAGACGTTATTTGCCATAAGGGATATGTTTCTCTACCCCTCAAAGGTCTTTTTCAGGCAACCAGAGTGTGGGTAGGAAGATGTGGTTCCATAATTCACAAGGTTCTTCCCAGGGTTACTGTGTGGGGGGGGGGGGATAGGTCCCCTACAGCAGAGGGGGGAACTCTAACGGAAGACGTCATCTGAGTGGCAGAGGAGGCCTGCAAAACTAGGGCTTCATAGGTCCTTTCTCAGAGAAACCCTACCAGCGTTCCTGAAAGTTTGCTTAACTGCTGCACTCTGGAGGCAGTTGGAGCCATTTATCCCTACACCTGGCAGCCTGGATAGCCATCAGCAAAGTTATTCGGGTGCAAAAGATCATATCCAGAGATTAGTATATACCCTTTTTCCTTCAATCGGGCCACAAAAATTCCTGACTTTTCACCTAGTCAGAGGAAAGCAGCAGCTACAGAAATAGAAAAACAGCTGGCCAAGAGAGTCTTCCAGATGCATATGGTCACCCCAGACCAGCAAGGATTCAGAACTTACTAGAGGTTATTTTTGGATACAAAGAATCGGGGACCTCTGAGGCCTGTTATGGATCTCAGCCGTTTGAGTCAGTTCATCAGATACTCTAAGTTCCAAATAGTAATGATTCCGCCCATTCTGCCGCTGTTGTGCAAGGATAATTGAATGTGCTTGATATATCTCCAGGATGCATGCTATCACATCAAAATAGACAGGAGATATTCAAGTTTCTGTTTGGGAGTCGACCATTACCAGCTCAAGGACCTGCCCTTTGGTGTCACCACAGTCCCCAAGGTGTTCAAGTGCATGGCAGTGGTTGCATCTCAATTGAGACTGGGATTCTGGGTGTTTCCATATCTCAACGACTGGCTCCACTCTGCTCCCACCGATCCTCTACTCATTCAAATTAGGGACTACTTGCTCCAACTATGTCTTCAAAAGGAATCCCAGTGAATGACATCAAGTCTCAGTTTTCCCTCACTCAAGTTCTGGAGTTCATTGGTGTTTGTGTCGATATGGTGGCACAGATCACACTCTTACTACAGACGATATTAAACACTTGAGTCAAGCATTCCACATCCTCTTATTCTTCCCCCTCCCCTTCTCCAGCAGCAAGGGATGGAATTGCAGCTTCTTGGATCTTTGGCAGCTTCCATAACTCGAGTACCTTTAGCAATGTATAACATAAGGGTACTGTAGTGAACGCTTTCTTTGCAGTGGTCAATAAGATGACACCCTCTGTTCAGACTGGTATGAATTACAAATATTGGCAGGGAACACACAGCCTTGAGGATCACCACAAAAGTAGTTTCTCAGGACCACCCTTTTATTCTTCCAGCATTGAGAGCCACAGTAACTACAGACATCTTCCAACTAGGGTGGGGAAGGATTGCTTGGGAAGGACAGTCGAAGGCAATTTATCTCATTTGGAGGTCAAGCTTCATGTCAGTGTCTTGGAAATGAGGGCAGTTCTGTTAGCACTACAGGTGTTTCTAGATGCTCTCCCTCCACTCTCCCTCCAGGGATGGTTGCTATTCAGACTGGCAATATGTCAGTCTGGTACATCAGCAGCAAGGGGGAACCTGATCCTGTCCCTTTTGTTGAGAGGCTTTGAATGTAAAGCGAATAATGATCTCTTCTGGCTGCTTCCTTTTTGCAGCGTGTATCCCAGGTAAGTTCAGTGTGCTAGCAGACAGAGTGAGCAGGTCCATCTTACTTCCTCATGAGTGGTCTCTCAAACCTGTGGTGCAGGAAACCATTTTTCGTCAGTGGGGCCAAACATACTGCAATCTCTTTGCTTCCCCTCTCAACTCTGTGCGACAGGTACTTTGTGCAGTGATCCCTATCAAGAGACTCTGCAATTCACGATTAGTCCTCTGAGCTCCTTTACATATTTCCTCCTCCTGCTCCAATTCTCAGATTTCTTCAGAAAGCGTCTCACCACAAGAGCAAAGTAATCCTCATTGCCCCCCTTCTGGCCTTGACCGGTATGATTTCACTTCCTGTAACCTCATCTAGTACACCCCTCTTTGGTGTTGGATACAGTCCCAGATGATCTGTCTTATCCATCAGGGATAACTCATTTGGACTTCTGGACCCTTAAATTAACCATACAGTTTTTACGCTTCCAATGATAGCTAGGCAGTCCAGGTTTTCTTTCCCGGTTCAACATATCCTCATTTCCTCTCAGAAGGATTCTACTAGGAAGGTGTATAAGAGCAAATGGAAAAGATTCTCCCTTTGGGCTTTCCAGAGATAACTAGATCCTTTTTCAGCATGTATTCTAGCTCTCCTAGACTTTATTCCTTCCTTATTCAACAGCGGATCTAGTTAATTCTAATTTTCACTTAGAAGATAACCATTCATCCATGTCATCATCTAGATTATTTAAAGCCTTTCTCAAAGATAACTTCTTACTGCGACCCCCTGTTAAGGGTTCTACCTCTCTGTGGGATTTAACTATATTCTTCAAGCTCTGACCAAGCCCACCTTGGCAGCTGGTTCAAAGGGCAGGGGCTGAAAGTTTTTGTCTCGGGAAAACTATTTTTCTGGTTTTGATCACATCAGCCAGGCAGCATCAGAACTCCAGGCTCCATCTTCCAGCCCACCATATCTGATCTTTCATAAGGACAGTGCACTAATTCTTCCTTTCTACTTAAGGTGGCTTCAGAAATGACTGTAAATGAATCCATCAACCTTGTTTTCTTAGCAAACTTTTCCAGTAAAGGAGAATGCATGCTATACCTGTTAGAATTTAGGCTGTCTGTGAGCATCCATCTCCACAGATCAAAAGTTTTCAGAAAGTTAGACCAGCTGTTTGTTTCCTTTTCCAAAGCCAAGTTGGGGAAGTCTGTCTCAAAGGTAACTTTGGCCAGATGGCTCACTTGATTGCATTTTTTTGTTTATAGGAAAAAAGGATTGACAATACCTGAACCTCCTAAGGCTCATTCCACCAGATCTGTGGCAACATCCCCTGCTTTCTGGTCCAGAGCTTCCGTAGATGACATCTGTGCAGCTGCCAGTTGGTCTAATACTCGTATCTTTATTGATTATTGCAAATTGGACATCTTGTCTAGAAATAGTGCAGTGTTTGGCATCACTGTATTCCAGAATATCCTTCCTTGAGGACCATCCTGAGGGACTGCCCCATTTACTGAGGAAAGAATGAGCAAGACAGCATCAGATACCAGATATGTTGTCCATTTTTGACCCTTCATCAAACTTCTTTCCAACTTCGGAAGGTACACTGCATAGCTAGCTACAGACCCCCAACCATGACTCAGGACGCCCAATCCACCTATCTGGGCTTACTTGAATCCATCAAGATTCAACCCTCAACCCTGATCCTGGTTGACTTTAACTACCCAACCATAGAGTGGAAGACCTATTCTAGCCCAAACATGAACTCCCAGAGATTCCTCAACTTCATCAGTGCCAATGCATTGGATCAGCTGGTTGCCACCACCACAAGAGGTGAAAATATCCTGGATCTGGTACTAACCAACATGAGTAGTCACTGTAGCACCCCTACAGTGTCATCCTCCTTGATAAGATCCAACCATAAAGTGATCACTTTTAAGTCACCATCTCCCCTGCCCCCCTTCCCCCAATCAGGGTCAAACAAAAAACTTTTCCAGAGCTGACTGCAATCTCTTGAGAGCAGGTATTAGCAGCTTTACAGCCACTGTCCCTTCGGTTGAAACTAGCACTAATGAACAAGCCTGCACTTAGAAACTATATGAGCACCTACATAGCTGTGTGGACTCAGTAGTAAGTATTCTTGAGCCTTTAGGAAAGTTTGTTGATTATGTGCTCAAAAAGTTTGCAATAACCTTAGAGCACATATGTAAAGACTCTTGGGATTTTCTGAGGAGTATTCAAACACATCTCTTCCAATCTGATTTATTAATGATAACCATAGATGTCGTGGATTTATTTCCCAGTATTCCACAACAGGTGGGTTTAGATTGGTTTAATAAAATATTGGTCAAAGAATCAGGTCTGCCGGCTAACACCATTAATTTACTAGTTGAATTTATGGAGGTCGTACTGGAAAATAAGTTTATGTTTTTTAATGGAGAAATATGCAAACAAAAGAAGGGAGTGGCGATGGGTGCGCCAATGTGCTTCCATGTATGTGAATATAGTTTTGCACAGATGGGAACAGCAATACATTTTTTCCATCAAATGGGAGAAATATATAAAACACTACACCCGGTTTTTAGATGATATAGGTTTATTGTGGAGTGGTTCAGAAGAACAATTTCTGGAATTTTTTGAATATATCAATTCCACCACCTCTTTTTTATCCTTTACACACACTATTAGTAATGAAAAGATGAATTATCTTGATGTAACTTTATCTAAAGATTGTTTTAATAATAGGTTCACATCCAAATTGTACAGGAAACCCACCTTTTCTAACACATACCTTCATTTTACAAGTGGCCATCCATTCTATCAGAAAAAAGGCATAATTAAAGGCCAAATGATAAGAGCTTCAAGAATGTCCAGTACTTTGGAACATTTTTTGGAGGAGTTGACACTATTAAAAAGAATGTTCTTAGAAAGAGGATATCCTGAAGCTATGATAGGTTAAGTAAAGAGGTTTTGGATAACAGGGAGGGTAGATATCCCCCTCTGTTAGGTTTGGATCAGACCCAGGAATCAACATCTAGTCATGACCATAATGTTGGTCATTGTAATAATTATATGCACACTTTCTCAAGCAACTCTCAACAAATTGAAGAAGTCATTTCTAAGTTCTGGCCGGTTTTGACATCACATGAAGAGTTGAAAAAACATATCCCAGAACACCCTAGATTCACTTAGACGTAGGGATACCAGTATGAAAGAATTATTTGAAAAGTATCAACCCCCAAGGGAGAATGAACAATAGCAAAAAGTTGAAAAAAGGTGCTTATAAATGTGGGATGTGTAAACAGTGCACAGCTATTTTGAATAAGTTCTTTATACATTCCCTCAAATAACTTCCATTTTCAAGCCAATATTTATACGAATTGTGCAATAAAAGGGGTAGTATATTTGGGTTTTTGTACAAAATGCTTCTGTTTCTGTGTTGGCAAAACAGAAAGATCCTTGAGAAGGAGAATTTATGAGCACTTGTATGAGATTTCCAGGAAAAAGGAAACCAGTGCTTTTTATAAGCACTCCATCACATGCCCAGATATGCAAATAAACTTTATAGTACTAGAACAAGTACAAACGGATGGTAGGGGGGGTGATTGGGAGACACTATTAGAGTACAAGGAACTTCTTTGGCAGCTTAAACTAGATGCTGCCAGTAGTCCAGGCCTGAACGACAATATTAATATAAGAAGTGTTTTGAAATTAAGAATGGCTAGATTGTGAACAAGATATGAATAATAGATGAATTTCATTTAGAAGCTGTTTATAAAATTTGTTTTGATTTATAACTATAGTAATAAATCTGAACTATGTAGACCAAAACATGGTTCCAAATCACCAAAGGGAGAATTAAATTATCCTTTATTGTTATTCCAACAACTGATGATGAGCGCTTTCGTCTACCAAATGAGACTTCATCAGATCTGATAATTTAATTCTCCCTTTGATATGGAACCATTTTTTCATTTATAACTATGTTATTGTTTATTTAAATATATTTATATACTATTTAACACTTGTAATGGTTAATAAATAGGTTTAGGTGATTATTTATATATATTTCATATTAGTATATTTTAAAAACATTTATTCATATATTTTTGTGTGTACATTTTATTAATAAGAAGTTGGGATATATAAACAAGGACCAGAGCAATGTATGTTCTGTAAAATTATTTTTTTAGTATAAGAATTTTTTAATTCAAGCTTTTATTTTTGTAAATATTTATGGAGGTATGTTACAATGAATTTAATAGGTGTAGCCAGGCCAGTATGGCAGATTAAATATGAACAATAATTCATGATTCTGTATTTTAAAAAACCTTGTAACATTCTTAAATTGATTATAACTTTAAGATTTAATTATGTTCTGTAGTCCCATGGTTGGAGGAGAGGTCCTATATTAATGGTTCCCTTCTAGTGTATAATCCATCTCGACAAAGCTTGGTATTTGAGCCAAGTGAAAGCGTTTGATTTTAATTGTGTTTTTTGGATGTAATTTAAAGTTCTTTTTGGTCAAAGAAAGACCTGGTACTGTTTTTAAAGTGGATACGATCAAAAAGTCATTTTATGCTTTATCCTACGGACTGGTTCCTCTCACTGTGTATTTACTGCTTTGGTGCCTTCTGTTCTAACTTTGTTTGTTACTGGACTCAGTAGTACCTGATGGGACCAAATCATCTTCCTCAAGGAAGAGTAAACTTGTATGGTGGACAGCAGCAATAATCAAACTTTCTAATAAAAGGAAAAAAAATTGCTGTCCAGGACCAAGAAGGAGCAGATGCGAAGTTGGAAGCAGTCTCTTCTTTGTCTGAACAAGCAAATAAAGTCACTGGTTAAATCCTCTAAAGCTATCTTTGAGTCCAAATTGACCACATCCACTAAGGACAATCACAAGGCTTTCTTCACACATGTCCATAATCTCAAAGGTAACATCCAAATCTGCTCTGAACTGTCCAAATCTGCTCTGAACTGGTGGTCAATAACACCACATACACAAATGCCAGAGATATAGCCAACCTGCTGGTAGACAGGTTGAGTGAGAAAACTTCACCCCTTGTCCCCCAAATCAGTAAACCAGGACTTCCCCAGCACCTGACCCTCTCCCCTCATCACCAGGGAACAGGTTTTTATTGTCCTCTCAAAGGCAAAAAATAGTCTCCATAAGACCTGACAACATCCCTGGCTGCGCTCTACAGGAACTGAGGCATGAGCTCTCAGCATCATTATGCACCATATTCAGCCAAAGCCTGAGCACCGGCTTTGTCCCAGCCAAATGGAGGACAGCCACTGTCATCCCTTTACACAAAGGTGGAGCATCCACTGACCCAGGTAATTATAGGCCCATCAGCCTAACTAGCCTGATCTGCAAGGCCATGGAACACATTATCATGGACCTTATAAACAAGGACATTGGCAACCTCTAAACACTTTAAATGCTTAACCCCACATAGTTTGGTTTTGTCAAAGGGAGAGCATCCTGTTAAACTTGGTCGACTTCTTCGAAACAGGCAGCAAAGCCATGGACGGGGGGGAGGATGGTGCACATCTCTTACTTACCTTGACCTGATCAAAGCCTTCAACACTATTCCCCACCCAGGCATAAAAGGTAAACTCTTCCAGTTATTTATCAAGCCCGTATGTTACCAGATGGGTAGCTAACTGGCTCACTCATAGAACCCACTCAGTCAAGATAGGGGAAGCCACCTCTAGTAATAGACCCGTAACGAGCAACGTACCCAAAGGATCCATCTTCGGGCCTCTACTATTTGGGATATACTTTATACACTTTTTCTGAGGTGCAAGCCAAAAGCAGTGGTCTGTGGCTGACCAGGTTTGCAGATGACTGCAAGCTGGGTGCAGTCTTAAAATTCCCCTACTGATGTGAAGATCCTCCGAGAGGGCCTTACCCAAACTAATGACTGTTGCCAGAAGCATGGCGTCAAATTGAATGCCAAGAAATACATCATTATCCCCTTTGGGGAAAATGGTATCCCCACTAATTATCACATAAAGTACTAAGCATGCAATCAGTCGAACACCCAGGTTGATAGCAACCTGACTTTTGACCACCACGTTGGCTCCATTGTACAGAAGGCTTTGTACATGGCCCGCTTCATAAGTAAGGGTATTTCACCCAGGAACAAGGTCATAACATCCCTGTATTCCTCTCTTATCAGACCCATTGTTGAATACAATCCCCCCTTCATATGTACCTTGCCAAGCATGTGCAGCAGCTGGAGAGAGAGCAGAGGTTCCTGACCTGGAGAATCCAAGGTCTGAAACACTTTACTTATACAGATAGGCTAAAAGCCATGTCCCTCTACTCGGTCTCTACAGACTGCTTAGAGGTGACCTGTGTCTGGCATACAAGGCCATCTCAGACCCAGCTTTGATGGAGTTGCTGCTTATCTGTAAGTCAAACTCCACTCTCACAACCCAGGCGGAAGGCCTCAACCTGCTCTGTGACATTAATAGAACTTGTTGTGATAGATTTGTGTCCCAAAGACTTCCCCATCTGTGGAACTGACTCCCTCTGTGTCAGAGTACCTCACTAGCCCTCTTTAAATGGAACCTGGACTACTGTATGGGAAATGGAAAATACACCTCTGGGATCCCACCTGTGTCCCTGCTGGACAAGTGCTGACTTTGTGGGAACGTGAGCAAAATTCTTGGCTAGGTTTACAAGGGCCTCCGGGCCAGAAGCCTAGTATCCTCCTATGAACCTTTGAACTTTTGGTCTCTTAGTTCAACCTGAGGAGTTATTTTGTTTTTCTTCTTATGAGCTCCAGTCTTTCTGTTCTTTTCCATACATTCTAATGGGAATGTGATTTGTAATTGTACTGTATTGTTACCGATTATTGTGTTATGGGCAGAATTATAGACTGAGTAGAGAGCAAACAAAATCTGAGGTTCTTCAGGCTGAAGAGGAGTGTGGGTATCTCAGATTGGGTCCACTCTGCTCCCACTGATCCTCTACTGATTCAAGCTAGAGAGATTACTTGCTATAACTATGTTTTCAACTGGGAATCCCAGTAAACTACACCGTCTCTGTTCTCCCCCTTCAAGTTCTGAAGACATTTTAAAGATTGTGCGCTAGAAAGGTGTTTGGTCCTCCCAAAGCCCTTCCCAAGAGGAGACTGTGTTCCTGGAATCTATTGCATCTGGCCCATCTACACCTTGGATTACCCCCCTGGCGGGATGACCTTTTAGACCTTGTGTCCTGTCTGGTGTGGTAGGAGACTGATTCCGTGGAGCCTATCCTTTGCAATCTGGACAAGATTTTAGGAGCCTCCAAAGACCAGCAGTACTGGAGTAAGGATATTCCTGTAGATGCTGCTGTTGTGGCAGCAGCCACCAAAAAGGAACTAGCAGAATAGAATTCCTCTGTCCATCCCCCTAACAGGGAGTATAGGGCATTGGACAGGTTTGGAAGGCATGTTTATGCTTTGGCAACCTTTGTTTTATGGTCACTCCACTACCTGGCACATTTTACTAGATTACAGAGGTACTTGATCAAGGAACTCTGTCAACCCAAGGGTCTTTATCAGCAGAGGAAGGAAAAAGTTATTCCTCCCAAATGGCCACCCTACAGTTTATATTCAACACGTCCATGAGGTTAATATTACACACTACTGAAGGTTCCTCACTGGCCATTGGTTCAGTTATAGCCATGAGAGAGACTTGCCTGGATGAGACTGTGTGATTCTGTGGAGCCCTTTAAATCCTGTTTCATCAGTGCTCCTTTTGATTGATATTCCCTGTTTGGGCCCACAGTTAAGGACACACACTTGAGAAAGATCGCAAAACCTTGTCTGCTGTTGGACTCCATTTCTCTACCCCACAAAGGCCTTTCTGTAAGAATCAGCATGTTGGTAAAAATTGTAGTTAAGAAGATCTAAAGGACATTTTCAGGACTCCTGAGGGTTTTTCTCCCACAGGCAGAGGGAGAAATAATGGAAGACTTTGTTCTCTCAGCAGAGGGGTTCTACAGAACCAAGGGTCTTGAGAGTCTCTCTTGGAAGGGCTCTTTCAGCACATCTGAAAAGTGGCCTGATTGTTCTTATCTGGAGGCAGTCGAGGAGGCATTTTTCCTTGCACCCAGACACTTGGACAGCCATCACAAGAGACTATTGGGTGCAACAGATCATATCCAGAGGATACTTCATTCCCTTTTCACAAAGCCCTTCACAAAAGAGACGTTTCCCTGATGTTTCAGAGAGTTAGCAGCATTAGAGATCCAAAAGCTGCTAGAAAAGTGTCATCCAAAAGGTCCCACCAGACCAAGCAGGATTCAGAATTTACACAAGGCTTTTTTTAGTACCAAAGAAATCAGGGGACCTGAGACTTATTCTGGATCTCCGCCATCTAAATCAATTTGTGAAGAACTCCCTCCAAGTACTGGATAGTCACCATTCAGTCCATTCCACCTCTGCTGCAGAAGGACAACTGAATGTGCTCTATAGATCTTCAAGATACATGCTTACATACTATTTCATCAAAATAAACAGGCACTGTTGAAGATATCTACCCTTTCGGCTGGGCGCCAGTCATTACCAGATGTTCATCGTGCATACAGCTGCAGTCATAACAGATGGGTTCTCCTGCCGTCAGGCGGGTCCTCGGTCGGCCGAATTCCAAAGTCTAGGTCCGGTGTCGGTTGTCGTCGTTTCTTCCCTGACGTCAGTGCGACAGGGGTATAAAAGAACCAGCCGACGCCATTTTCTCCAGTCTTTCTTGCCGCGCGGTGCCTGAAGCAGAAGCAGTTCGCAAGTACCGGTCGGCCAGCTCCTGAGATTACGAATATTTTTCAACCGAAGACTTCTAGAAAGCTAAGTACCCCGTTGGGGAAACTTTTCTTGCCACAGACTGATGTCAGACAAAGTTAATAATTGCATTTCATGTGGGAAGCAAATACCGCATAAGGATTTCCATTCCCTCTGTATACCTTGCTTAGGACCAGACCACGATGTCTCGGCCTGTCGTTTTTGTGCTACATTCAACAGACGCACTATTAAGCGTCGGGCGGAGTTCGCCCAACACTATTTTGGCAAAAAGTTTAACTACAACATGTCGTCAGATACTCAGACTCCAATTTTGAGTAAACGACATAAAGATAAGGACCGACATACGAGGTCCGCGACTTCTACCGACACCACGCTAAAGCCGACTACATGTGCTCTGGTTCTCAGCGAGGTGCCTTCGCAGCCCCTGACTACAGATGACACTTCATTAGCGGTGTCTTCTGTGCCCAAGGTCGCAGGCTCTATGGCCCACACCCCAACTACAGATATGGAAGTCACTCTTGGCGTGGAAACTCAGAGTTCAGACAGGCCTGCCACCTCTCAAGGTGTCTTCAGGCCGCCTTCTTTTTCCATTAAGGCTTACACTAAATCTAAAGCAGCCATGCATTCTGAAAGACAAGCTCCACAGGGCCCCTCACAAGGTCCCATGCCTAAAAAGCAGATGCTCAAAATGGCTGAAGATTTGATTACTCTTATCAGGGGTTCTCAACCCCCCCCCCCCCCTGGACAAAAGACCCAGAGTGGAGGAAGAATACCTTTTCTCGGACCAGGCCTCCATTACTTCAGAGCATTCTGAGGACCAGGAACATTCTTACTCCCCTTTCGAAGATTCTGATGCAGAGGAGTCCATTCCCTCTGCCCCCCCCCCCTGAGGATTACTCTTTTGGGGAAACCTTGCATACCTTGAGGGAACACTTCCACTGGGAAGGCCAAGAGTACTCTGACTCCAAGAAAAGGCTCAGGGATTTCCTCTTGCTCCCTCAGCACAGGCCTCTGGCTATACCTCCTGTCTTGGACATGTTAGATGATGTACATTCAGAGGCCAGCCTTAACCCAGATTCTTTACATCCAGCTCCAGTCAAGCCTGACTGGTATTACCAGGTTCCTGATTCAGATTCACACCAATTCCTATACAAAAGCCATGTGGCTGACCCAGAAACTATTTCACAGGGTCCCAAGGGAATTAAGGCCTCCACTGTCAAAAATCCATTACCTTCAGAGAGAGATTCCAGAGCTTTAGAAAGGTGGGGGAAAAAGGTGTACACCTCAGCCACTTTAACCATGAGGGCATTAAACTGTCAGTTCCATATGTTAAAGTATCAACAGTTCTTGTTATCTCAGTTGAAAAGCAAAATGTCACAACCTGAACAACCAGACTTGAAGGAGTTGCAGGATGTGTTGCATAGTGCAGAGCAAGTGGGTAAACATACCTTGCAATGTGGTTTTGATGTTTTAGAGGCCTCTTGTAGAGCTGCTGTTACAGGATCAGTCATACGTGTAGACATGCTTGGCTCAAAGAGCAAACCTTACCAGATCATGTCAAAGCTAAATTACTAGATGCACCTCTTCAAAAAGATGTATTGTTTGGTGTTAAAGCTGAGGAGGTATTAAGGAAAATGGAGGAAAAGGCAAAATCAATGCAAACAGTGAAAGATTTCCTACAGGTACAACCGCCACGTTTCAGTAGAAGTTGGCCTTCAAAAAATTGGTCCTTTCCAGCCACAGACAGACCTCAGAGGTAGTTACAGGCGCCCGAGAGGTAGAGGGCAATCTCAAGGATCATTTAGAGGCAGACAATGGCAAACACCTACACCAAGAGGGGGTGAGGATAAATCACAGCCATACAGAAAGCAGACCCAATGACTTTCCCCTTTGCATGCCAAGCAAGGCTCAAATGGCAGCACCTTTAGGCAGAAAACTGGCATTATTTTCGAAAAATTGGCATATTGTCAGAAAAGCCAAATGGATCCTGGACATTATAGACAGAGGCTACAGATTCCACTTTCACACCCTTCCAAAAATGAGAGGCATGCCAAACCTGCCACACAATCAAAGGGCAGAGGCAAAAAAACAAATTTCAGATCTCATGGACATGCAAGCTATTCAAGAAGTACCTGCACAAGAACAGGGTCAAGGTTTTTATTCCAGACTATTCCTGGTACCAAGGAAGGGCAGAGATTGGAGATCTATTTTAGACCTATCCATCCTAAACACATATTTGCTCGTAGCAAAGTTCAAGATGCTCACATTACAGCAGCTTCTTCCCATGCTGGGCAAGGAGTCTTGGCTGGTGACATTGGACCTCAAGGAGGCATACCTGCATGTCCCAATCAGACAAGATTGCAGAAGATACCTCAGATTTCTTGCAGGTTCATCCCATTATCAATTCTCTGCATTGCCCTTTGGCTTATCTACTGCGCCCAGAGTGTTCACGAAATGCCTGGCATCAGTAATTGCCTTCTGCAGACTTCAAGGGATACAAATATACCCATATCTGGACGACTGCCTGATCCAAGCGGACAGCAAACACACTCTTCTGAAACACCTGGCGTTTGTAATAATGTTGTTGAATTCTGTGGGATACACAGTCAACAAAAAGAAGTCAAGACTAATACCCTCTCAAACAATAATTTTCCTGGGTGCCAGCTTGGATACAAACACCCAGATGGCCTACCTCACGCCAGAGAAACAAGGGCAATTAACTCAATACTTAACAAAACTAGCAACCTTCACCAGGCTGACTGCAAGGAAAATCCTGCAGGCTCTGGGATTCATGGCATTTTGCATTCTGCTAATCCCATGTGCAAAGCTGCATATGAGGAAACTTCAGTGGTACCTAAAAATCTTATGGCCTCAACACAGCCACAGTTTGGAAACAATCAAACCACTGATTCCATGTCTTCAAAAGGAATTTCTGTGGTGGGCTCAAGCATGCCAAAGAAACATAGGTCTCCCATTCTGCAAGCCTCAAGCAAATCAAGTCATTACAACAGACGCCTCGGACTATGCCTGGGGGGTGCACATGACAGATCGGTGCATTCAGGGCAAATGGTCACAAAAAAAAAAGCACCTACACATCAATCAAAAGGAAATGCTAGCAGTAATAAATGCTATTATGGCTTTCAAAGACCTACTGCATCCAGGCCAGCTATTGATGAGAACAGACACCACCACAGTGATGCGGTACATAAACAGAGAGGAACTCATTCATATCCCCTGTGCAGACTAGCCATGTCCCTTTGGAACACGGCTGTGGAATTGCAAATCCAACTTCAAGCACAATTCCTGCCAGGGAAGGAAAACACACTGGCAGACAACCTGAGCAGAAATATGACAGATCCACACGAATGGAAGTTGCATCCTCAAGTTTTTACAATGATAATTCAAGCATGGGGAAGGCCGGACATAGATCTCTTTGCCACCCACAGAAATTACCAATTGACAAAATTCTGCTCAAGGACCTTTCATCCACAGGCCTGGAAAGTGGACGCACTCTGTCAGTTGGACAACAATGACGGTTTATGCCTTTCCACCTCTTCCACTGCTGGCCAAAGTTCTATTAAAAGCCAGAGCAGACAGACAAAAGATGATTCTCATTGCTCCAGACTGGCCAAGACAACACTGGTACCCACTCCTGAGGAGCCTGACGCATTCCCTATAATGGATCCTGCCTCTAATGCCTCTTCTACTGACTCAGCACAACTTCAAAACTCTTCACAGTCAGCTGAAAACACTCAATCTAGCCGCATGGAGAATTCCTTTAATTCACAGCAGACCCTACTCTCCAAGGAGGTGCAGGATGTCATTTTGGAGGCCAGAAGGCCTTCTACTAGAAAAGCCTACTCCGCAAAATGGAAACGGTTTTGTGTCTGGAATCAGAAAAAGGGTCAGAATCCTGGAATACTGAATTTACCTCAAATACTACAGTACCTAGCCGAGCTGCTAAGCAGTGGACTTTCATTCTCCTCCATCAAAATTCATGCCTCAGCCATTTCTGCAGAGTACAACACTGATACTCCTTTATTCTCTCACCCTCTCTTAAGACAGTTCCTCAGAGGGGCTAAGAATATAAAACCCCCAAGGAAGCAACCAGTACCTGCTTGGGACCTCAATTTCATTCTAGAAAAACTAACCCTGCCTCCTTTTGAGCCAGCTGCTTCAACAAATCTGCAATATTTGTCATGGAAAACAGCCTTCCTTTACTCCTTGAGCTATTACCTCAGCACGCAGGGTTTCGGAACTACAAGCCCTCATGGCTGTGCAGCCTTTCATCATTTTCCATCAGGACAGAGTTTCCTTACGAACCAATCCTTCATTTATGCCAAAGGTAGTATCCAGGGTAGCCTTGAATCAGGTTATCCACTTACCTACGTTTTTACCCTAATCCACAAAACAAAGGGGAGAGGCTAGTACATTCCTTGGACATTCACAGACAGCTCCATTATTATTTGGACAGAACAAAGCCTTTCAGAAAATCAGAGCAACTCTTTGTGTCCTATGCTACAGGTGCTCAAGGGAAGCCTATTTCCAAACAGACAATCTCAAAATGGATAGCCCACTGCATACGCTTTTCTTACTCTTTTCATGGTAAAACTATACCTACAGGCATCAGATCTCACTCCACAAGGGCCACAGCTACCTCTGCTGCCTTCCTCAGGGGGGTACCTACCAAAGATATTTTGGAAGCAGCCACTTGGAGTTCTGTACATACTTTCTCCAAGCACCATCACCTACCATTATACTCCAAAACTAGAGCAGGCTTTGCCACTGCAGTCTTGCAGGGCATCCTAGCTCCACCTAGTTCCACTTGGTGCCTACCACCCCTTTATTAGCTTTGGGATTCTACCCATCTGTTATGACTGCAGCTGTATGCACGATGAACATAGTACAGTTTTGTACCTACCATAAATGTAGATGTTCAAGTGCTAATACAGCTGCAGTCCAGGTTTCCCTCCCTCCTTCCCCTCTTGGGACAGGCCTTATGGATAACACCTCCTCATACAACCTCATTGGGGTATTCTTTTATGGTGTATTTGCTTGCAACTACTGTTTTTTGATTATATTTCATTTGCTTTACTACATAAAATTATGTTTTGCCTTCCTTCTGGGGGCACCTGACATCTGGGGCAAGAAAAACTGAAGAAAATGGTGTCGGCTGGTTCTTTTATACCCCTGTCGCACTGACGTCAGGGAAGAAGCGATGACAACCGACGCCGGACCTAGACTTTGGAATTCAGCCGACCGAGGACCCACCTGACAGCAGGAGAACCCATCTGTTATGACTGCAGCTGTATTAGCACTCGAACATCTACATTTATGGTAGGTACAAAACTGTACTTTCCGAGCCCTGTACTTGGTCTCACCACAACCCCCAGGGTGTTCAAGTGCATGGGAGTGGTGGCAACTCATCTCGGACTGCACGGATTCAGAGTGTTCTTTATTTAGATGACTGGCTTCTTTCCGTACCAACCAAGCATGTCCTAGAGAAGGCTAGGTAATACTTAATCCAGTTGCATCTACTCCCAGGGATTATGGTAAATCTTTCCAAGTTCCAACTGCAACCATTTCAAGTCTTGGAGTTTATAGGAGCTTGCCTGGACAGTCAGGCGGTTCATATTCTTATCTCAAAGCATAATTCATTCCCTAAGACTGCATGTCAGGCACATTCTACGTCATCCCTATCCTCCTGCGAGATTGGTTCTTCATTCCTTAAGTTCGATGGCTACAGTGATCACTCTATTACCCTTGGCTCTCTTTCACATAAGAATTCTCCAGTGGACCCTGTCCGTGCAATGGTCGATGCTTCAGCGACCATTAAAGTATGCTATAAAGATTTTGTGAGCCTGCAGGGATTCCCTGCTTTCCAACGAGCTTTGTCAGGTATGTCCACTTATTTTTCCTCCCCTAACGGCCAGTCTGACAACAGACGCCAAACAGTTGGGGTGGGAGGTGCATTTCTTGTCATGGACTGTTCAGGGTACGTAGTCTCCAGAAGAGACCAGTTTCTATGTCATTGTCTTAGAGATGAGAGCAGTCCTATTAGCACTGCATGCCTTTCAGAGCTGTCTTCCTGTACATAAGATTGCTATCCAGGCAGACAGTATGTCTGTTCATGTTCCAAACTACTAAGTCGGGGAACCAGATCGTACCCACTTTGCCAAGAAGCAGTGAGAGTTTGGCAGTGGGTGATCTCCTCCAACTGTTTTTTTATAGCAATCCACATTCTGGGGAAGTCCAACGTAGAAAAGAACATACAGAATAAAATGTAATCCAAAACACAATCCACAGGTTCAGCAGATCCATCCTGATGCTGCATGAATGGTCTTGCAGTACTCTATTGACAGAAATGATTTTTTGTCACTGGGGTCAACCTTGCTGTGACCTTTGCCTCTCCCCTCAACAGGAAGTGTGCAGCAGGTTCTCTGACCTAGTTCCCCCTCAGGGGAAGTTGCCGAGATATGCTGTAGCTTACATTTGGCTCCCCAGTCTCCTGTACGCTTAGCCTCCCCTTCCCTTAATACCCACATTTCTCCAGGAAGCCCAGTGGTTTAAGAGCAAGATAATCCTCAGGTGTGTTTCCCATTCCTGTGGTCTTATCTTCGTTGTCTGCCTTGGACAGTAGACCCCAGTCCAGGCCTACTATCACATCCTTTGAGAATGATTCATTCAGACACTCGGGGCCTCAACTTAACCGCATGGTTTCTCCAATTCTAGTGATGGCTAGACAGTCACGGCTTTCCTCTCCAGTTCGTTAGAGTTTTGTCCTCTTCTCAAAAGCCTTCTGAGAGAAGGATTTATGTAAGTAAATGGAAGAGATTTTCATATTGGGAAGAACAAAGAAAGCTGGATCTCTTCACCGCTCCAATTCCTGTTGTATTAGATTTCCTGGCTTCAATTTAAGGAGATGCCAGTTTTTCCACCTTAAAAGTCCACCTTGCAGCCATTCCCAATTATCACATAGGACATAAATTTTTGAAGAAGCTAGGGTAAAAGTATTATAAGGCTTTTCTGAAGTGTACGCTTCTGCTTGGACCTCCAGTAAGAGAGAACGTACTCCATCCTGGAATCTTACAGTTTTGTTACAAACTTTAACTCAATCCCCCTTCAAACCTTTGGCTACATCAGACTTGAAATTTCTTTCTTGGAAAACAGTTTTTCTTGTTACTGTTATTGTCTGCAAGACGAGTTTCTGAACTCCAAGCACTTTCCTCAAAACTGTCTTATCTGTTTTTTCACAAAGACAGAGTAACTTTATGTGGAAACCGTTCCTTTCTGCTAGAAGTTGAGTCTAACATGAATCAAGTATTCAATTTACCAGTCTTCTTTCCAAATTTTGGCAATAAAGGAGAGTACATGGGAGTGATCTGGTGAGGTACATGGGATCCATTGTTCCTACTGAGACCCTACTCTCTTTCTATCCTGTATTTGGTTATGATTGTAATTATTATTATAAGTATTTATGCCTTCTGACATATTTGTCTCCAGCAAACCTGATCTGAGGTAATCTGGCAAGTTAGGGGCATTATGGATAAGGGAGGAGCTCGAGTCTAAAAAGATTGGCCTAGTTGGATCTGAGACCCTTGCGTTGAGGAAGAATAAAAATAGACAACACAGATGCATAGTTATGACGAGTACATAACTTAAATTTACTGTCACTTTTATATTTTATGAATATGTGCCCTGCACATTTGTCAGGCTACATCTGCACATTAAATTTACTAAAAGTTGTGGTGTCCATGCTTTGTGTAGGCCTGTAGCATCATTGCAAGGTGATCCTTATCCTAAACTGCTTGAAGAGATCTACAATTAAGATGCAATTGCAAGAATCTGCTTATCAGAAAGAAAGTGCATTTGTTTATGTAATTGGCCATAAAAACTTAAGCAAACCTGAGATACCGTCCCACTGTCCTTTTTAGATTTGACTCTGTGTATTCCATTTCATTTACCCTGACAGTTTGTACATAGTTATATTTTTGTTGCATATTCAGTTGCTGCTTAGGTTTAGCTATAAGTTTCCTTTTAAAAGACCTGAAGATGGTGGAGGTAATCTTACTTATATGCAAGACATATGCCAACAGATGCTGGAACAGGCAGAATTTCCAAGTCAACAAAGACAAATTCTAAAAATACAGGTTTTATTTTTGCTTGAAGCTTAACTTCTGAATTGTTTAGCTTAACTGGTTGATATTTAGCTCCATGGAATGCCCTCCAGAATTTCCATATAATGGTCTGTAGAATAAATAGTAGATGCAAATATTTTTCCACATCGTACTTTAAAAGTTACGAAACTCCCTTGTCCACTATGTAATACTAAAAAAATCATTCATAATTTCCAGCTGAATTACCAAGGTCTCCATTGAAGACAAAACCAGAATGTAACAGCTTGAGATAAATTTGTCATGATTATGGATATACACTTAGTGACACACTTACTGTGATGCACATTTGTTGTTTAATAGCATTCGCTGTGAACCAGTAAACAAGATTCTAGTGTCCGAGTGTCAAAAATCACTTAGAACCACAAAACACTCCAGCTGTAGCCAAGAACCAGACTCACCAGGTGAAGCACCCAAGTTTTAATCCACAGGTTAAAATTCAAAGTGCAGCAAGATGCAGGTAGAAAAGAACATATCGAATAAAATGTAATCCAAAACACAATCCACAGTCAAGTGCTTTCGTCAGTAGTAAGACTTCATTAGATTCACTGTGAACCAGTGATTACTTGAAACTTCCATTCATGTTATGGTTGCTTAGACTTGATCTACCTAGACGTGTGTCTGTGTGTGTATTTACACATGTATGTTTGGTTGTTTAGTTATGTTAACCAGGTTAGCCTGGTTAGGCAAGGCCTGTTTCAGGTGGACATCAGTGAGGGGAAAAAACTCAGTAATGTACAGAGTAACATATAGGAGGGACACACTGAATGTACAGTATCTTTATAACAGGCAACATTAATTTTCATAATGCCGTTTTTCCATCCTGTCATATGCTGATCATTTGTTTGCCCAAAGAAGACATCTGTGGCTTCTGTAGTGCAGCCTGCAGCAGTGAGCTATTTTTTTCTTTTTAGAACCGAAAGTCCTGCCCAATTTGCAGATGATATTCATGCCTATGTACACAAGGCCTGTTGCTAGATCTTCACCCTGCTTCTTCCTTTGTGTACGTGTGCATTACTATACATTTGCCACCTTAAAGAATACTACATGGCTCTAGCTTGGGGTAACCAAACAGATGTCTGTGCACTCATTTACCATGTGCTATATACTTGTTCCTCAACAGATGGCACTGCATTTCTACCTGCATGCCCCTAGGATGGGGAAGCAGATATCAGCTATTCACTTTTGCTCCCACTAACCATCTCTCCAGTGCTTGGATCTGCTACTCAGTTTTGGGTTGTTTGATCCTACTGGGGACTTAATCTGTGAGGCCAGTGAGGCAGCAGGTATCACTGTTTTGTTAATGTGATTGGTTTATTTAATTTTTAACACTGTTAAAGCAGGGTACATATACTGTAATACGTAAGAATAAGAATATGCACAAGTAGTCTGCTAATCATCATGCCTGACTAAACCCATTTTATTTATTTGACGTTTGTTGACTGGGATAGTCCAACTGATCAAAAGCCCTTTTTCAGTGGAGGCCCGGGGAGAAAAGCTCAGCAGTAACACGTTGCAAGAAAATAACACGTTGCAAGAAAATAATATGAAAACAGTAAAAAAAAAAAAAAAAACAATATATATGCAAATAGATAAGGAAATGACCATTACATTTACAAGCATGAAAACTTAGTAAAAGAGACATTTAACTAAGTAGTATGTATAGATTCAGGTAATAAAGAACTAGCAGTAGCACACACAGAATTTACCACAGTAAACAACTATACAATACAAAGCAGTAAGTTATGTAAGCTACATGAGTTGAAGATATAAAAATACAAAGACTGATTGCAAATAAGAGCCAAAAAAACATGTTTCTAGAACAACTGAGAGAACATAGAGTGTAGTAGGTGACTAAGCAGAAATGCTAAGAAGGTTAGTAATAAGGCTTGTTTGTGTCTTTCGGCTTTTCCCGGTTAGGGGTCGCCACAGCGGAACTTAGTAATAGGGTAATGAGAGGAAAAGAAAGGAAAGGAAAGATGAAAGGAGAAGGATGTACAGGAATAAGAGAGAGTTTCAAGTGGGGCGACATCAGTGACAGGTCCAGGTGTTATTTAGGCAATTTTTGAGTTTTCTTGAATTCATAGGCAAAAGTAATATTTCTGTGGACCTTGGGAAGCTTGTTCCATGATAGAGCAGGAAAGTAGCTATAGAGACTGCATCCAAAACATGTATTGGCTTTGTGAATTTGTAAAAGACATTGGTCAGAGCTTCTGAGGGAGCGAGGGGGGTTATAAAGGGAGACTAAATAGGAGATGTTAGGGCAGAAGGAGGGCTTATACAGGATAAGAATGGATGATATGTAGTTGAGAAAATAATAAATTAGGAAACGCTAGCCACTTTAGTGTCTGGAGAGCAACACCATGATGTGATTTGGAAGGTAAATTAGCTGCGAATGTGACAACTTTATTATAGATGGTTTCAAGTTTGGAAAGCACTGTGGACTGGACCTGTAGAAGAGGCTAAGGAAGAAGGTAAGCTTGAACAAGTGATATTACATTCATATTGTTGTACAGGTAGAGCACATCTTAGTGTTTCAAAAGGACGTTGAGTTTCGAAATGCTGGATACAGGTACAGAGCTTCCTGAATTCTGATGGGATGTTCAGGTGCTGTATCATGCATCATTGACTGGGGAAAAAGGGAGGAGGAATGGAAGTACTCGTAAGTACAGAGAATGTGTGGTGCAATATAATTTTTTTTTCCAGTGATTCACTGCATCTCGATCTGGAAGACCTAGCCTCAAATTATTTAAAATAATGATGGTGATTATACCTACTAAGTTTTATTTGAAGACTTTAGACAAACATATAGTTGGTTATGACTCTGGGTATGTTTCTCAAATGTGAAGAGTGGGCAGCGGATTTTAACATTTAAAAGAGCATGTAAAGTTTTACAGTAATCATAGAACAGTAAATCAGTTATGTCACTTTGTGATTTTTCATTATGAATGCATCTGATTATCTGTTCTGTATGGCAGTGTATTTACTATTCTTAGGAACAGCTGAAAGTAAAAGTCCTTGATCAGCACATCTGCAGAAAGTGGGTCTCTTGATTTTCTGCTTTGGCAGGTACCTCACTCATATATTCTTTTATCGTCTCCCTCTAAATTTCATCAATGCAGTGTTGTGCATTTTCAACTGAATAGATCCCAGTATGTAATTATTGCCCGCAATTTTTTGTCAGTGAAGATTGTTGAGTGAGGGGACGAAGTAAGTCAAAGGAAGAGATGAAGGCACAAAATGCTGTGAAACAGGCTTACAATATCAAATTAATCAGATTCTCAGAAGGAAGCCTCAGAATGCATAGCTACACAGTAAGGTTAGTTTTCCCTTATGCATTCACACTGCAGCACAGAGTTAAAATGAATAACAAATGTAAGCACTATTTATGTGAAAACATGAGATGTAATTTGTGTATAGCAACAATAAGCTTATACCTGAAATCTTTTGAGTATGAATTAAGTTAACATGTTTTGACTTTTGTAGCTTGTAAAATGCTAGTGTAGCCTTTTTAATGTCTGTCACCAACTGATAATTTGGCTTTTTATGTGTAATTGTCCCACTCATGTACTGTCAGCACTTAGTACTTGTATACGTTTGCCGCTTAGATTGTATTGTCCATGAAAGTGGCCCACTTTGGATCTACCTAGCAATGTCTTTAACCAACGCTGAGTAAAAGGTCATGAGGTGAGTAAAAGTCCTGCAGCTGCTGGTTTAATTAAAGAAGAGACCTAGCCCATTAAGTAAATAGTGCACAAGAAAGGAATTCTCTCTGGCTGTAGTCTGATGCTGTGTAATGAAAACTAGCATGACTTTAGTGTACATAACAGCTTGAAGTACAGATCTTTCTGCATAATAGTCAGTATTGTCACTATTAGTAGAGTAGCTGCTAGAGATGATTCTAATTGATATGATGTTCATCGTGTTACCCTGCTGCAGTCATCACACTTGGGTTATCCTGCCGTCAGGTGGTCCCACAGTCAGCCAGAGTTCCAAAGTCTTGGTCCGGCGTCGGTTGTTGTCGCTTCCTCCTTGACGTCAGTGCACCAGGGTTATATAAGAGGTATCCAACGCTATTTTCTTAAGTCTTTCTTGCCACACGGTGCCCGAAGCAGAAGCAGTTTGCAAGTGCCGGTCGGCCGACACCTGAGATTTTTGATTCGAATTTCAGTCCGAAGTCTTCAATAAAGCTAAGTACCCCGTTGGGGAATCTTTTCTTGCCTCAGTCCAATGTCAGAAAAAGTTAACAATTGCATTTCTTGTGGGAAGCAAATTCCTCATAAGGACTTCCATTCTTATTGTATTCCTTGCCTAGGCCCAGACCACGACGTCACAGGTTGTCGGTTTTGTGCTAGGTTTAATAAGCGAACTATCAAATGCCGTTTTGACTTCGCACGACATTACTTTGGTAGGAAATTTACTTATATCATGCCGTCGGAGCAGTAGACGACCGGCATGCATAAAAAATGCAAGGATAAGGACAGGCAGTCTAGAACCAAGCCAGACTCCGAGGCCTCTGCTGGGCCTGTCGCCGGTTCTCCGGTTTTCAGTGAGGTGCCTATGCAGCCCCTGACGACCGCAGAAATGGAACCTCAGACAGCTTTGGATTCTCAAGCGGAGTGTACTAGGCTGTCGCAACCATCTTCATTAGGCCCTTCCGACACCGGAGCAGAAGGTGATCCCAGTGCAGTAGAAACGCCTTCTGTTTCAGAAGGTGTCTTCAGACACTCACCATTAAATCTTATGCTAAGTAAAAAAAACTCCATTAAAACCAAAAAAGACTGTACATCAGTCTCCTGTTCAAGGCCCCATGCCTAAGAAACAGATGCTTAAGATGGCTGAAGATTTGATTTCCCTAATCAGGGGTTCCCATCCCCCTCCTGATAAAAGGGCAAGACAAGAGGAGGACTATGCTTCCTCTGACCAGGTTTCTATTTCCTCAGATTCTTCTGAGGAACAGGATTACGCTTTTCTCCCTTATGAAGATTCTGATGCTGAAGACTATTCCCTCAGCATCTCCCCCTGAAGACTACTCCTTTGGGGAAACTTTACATACCACGAGGGAACATTTCCACTGGGAAGGCCAGGACTACTCTGATTCTAAGAAAAGGCTCCAAGAGTTTTTTACTACCCCAGTACAGACCACTTGCTATCCCTCCAGTTTTAGATATTGTGGATGATGTTTACTTGGTCTAAATCCCGAATCCCTTCCTCCTGCTCCAGCCAAACCAGACAGATACTACAGAGTACCTGACGCACACAAATTCCTTTATAAAAGCCCTCTGGCTGACCCAGAAACAATTTCCCAGGGTCCCAAAGGGGCTAAAGCTTCTATGGCTAAAAATCCTGTACCCTCTGAAAGGGATTCCAGAGCTTTAGATAGATGGGGAAAGAAGATATACACCTCAGCTACTCTGGCTATAAGAGCATTAAATTGTCAGTTTCACATGCTGAAATATCAGCAGTTCCTAATGTCTCAATTAAAACAAAAACTGAGCACACATTCTGAACAGCCTGAATTCAAGGAAATGCAGGATCTGTTGCATGCAGCTGAACAGGTGGGCAAACATACTTTACAATGTGTATTTGATTCATTGGAAGCTTCCTGTAGAGCAGCTGTTACTGGGTCTGTCATACGCAGACATGCTTGGTTAAAAGAACAAACCCTACCTGATCATGTTAAAGCAAAATTATTGGATGCATCTTTATAACAGGATGTCTTATTTGATGTCAAAGCAGAAGAGGTTGTAAAGAAAATGGAGGATAAGGCAAAGTCTATGCAGACGGTCAAGGATTTTTTACAGGTACAACCCCCTCGTTTCAGCAGAAATTGGCCAACAAAAAACTGGTCCTTTCCAGCTTCTGACAGACCGCAGAGGGGCAAATACAGACGCTCAAGGGGCAGAGGTCAGTCACAAGGCCCTTACAAACCTCGCCAATGGGGTGCCACAACCCAGAAAGGAGGTGAAGACAGGCCCCAAGCTAGCAGAAGACTAACACAATGACTCAACCCTCCAACTACCAAGCAAATCTCTCTTGGCAATTCCCTTGGGAGGAAAATTAGCACTTTTTGCAGACAACTGGCACATCATCACAAAAGACAAATGGGTCCTAAACATTGTCTCACAAGGATACAGATTCCACTTTCATACCTTGCCAAGGATAAAAGGAATGCCAAACCTGCCATCAAATCAATGGGCAGAGGCTCAAAAACAAATTACAGCTCTCATGGACATGAGAGCCATTCAACAGGTACCTACACAGGAGCAAGGACAAGGATTTTACTCAAGACTCTTTCTAGTCCCCAGAAAGGACAAAGCATGGAGACCCATTCTGGATCTTTCAATTCTGAACACCTATCTCCAAGTACCAAAATTCAAGATGCTAACACTACAGCATCTTCTTCCCATGCTGGGCAAGAAGGCTTGGCTAGTAACGTTGGATCTCAAGGAGGCATACCTGCATGTCCATATCAGACAGAATTGCAGAAGATACCTCCGCTTCATTGCAGGTTCAACCCATTATCAATTCTCTGCACTGCACTTTGGCTTATCCACTGCGCCCAGGGTCTTCACAAAATGCCTGGCACCAGTAATTGCATACTGCAGACAAAGAGGAATTCAAATGTACCCACACCTGGACGACTGCCTTATTCAAGCAGAAAGCAGGGACATTCTTTTAAAACATCTGGCATTTGTCAAACACCTTCTAAGTTGCCTAGGGTACACAGTAAACGAAAAGAAATCAAAACTAGTGCCCTCACAAAACATAATATTCCTGGGTGCCAGCTTGAATACAACGGCCCAGATGGATTATCTCACGCCAGACAAGCAACAACAGCTGACTCAATACTTCAAAATAATGGCAACAAAGACCCAACACTCTGCAGGCCTTGGGATTCATGGCGATGACCTTGTGGAACACAGCACTGTCTTACCAAGTTAAACTACAAGCAGAATACCTGCCAGGAAGGAAAAACACATTGGCAGATGACCTAAGCAGAAACATCATGGATCCCCACGAGTGGAAACTGGATCCACAAGTATTTGCAATGATGACTCAAAAATGGGGACGCCCAGATATAGATCTGTTTGCCAATCCCCAAAACTACCAACTTCAAAAATTTTGTACAAGGACATTCCACCCACAAGCTTGGAAAGTGGACGCCCTCATTCAGTTGGAAAACATTAACAGTGTATTCCTTTCCTCCACTGCCTCATCTAGCAAAGGTGCTGCTGAAAGTCAGATTAGAAAGGCCACAAATGATAGTCATTGCACCAGACTGGCCACGCCAACACTGGTATCCAGTTCTAAAGAACATGGCCCACGGCCCGCCATGGATTTTATCACAAATTCCTCACCTGCTCACCCAGTGAGGCAATCAAATTCTACACAGCCAGCTCAAGACTTTAAACCTGGCTGCATGGCAAATTACCTAAACAATCAACCAACACCTCTATCCAAAGGTCTTATGGATGTCATTCTGGAGGCCAGGAGGCCCAGCACCAGGAAAACCTATTCAGACAAATGGAAAAGATTTTGCGCCTGGAACCAGGCTAAAGGCCAAAATCCCTTTGATCCAAAGATTCCTCAGATTCTACAATATTTAACTGAGATGTTACACACAGGACTTCCTTTCATCTATTAAGATCCACGCCTCAGCAATTTCAGCTCATTACAACACGGATCCTCCTTTATTTTCACATCCACTCCTAAGACAGTACCTCAGAGGGGTTTAGAACATAAGACCGCTCAGGAGAACACCAACACCTACTTGGGATCTCAACTTTGTTCTGGAAAAACTTACACTGCCGCCCTTTGAACCAGCTTTCTCAACTGATTTAAAGTTTCTTTCATGGAAAACTGCCCTGCTGCTAGCAATAACGTCAGATAGAAGAGTCTCTGAGCTACAGACACTAATGGCAATGGAGCCTTTCCTCATTTTTCATCAAGACAGTGTGTCTCTGCGAACTAACCCTTCCTTTATGCCAAAGGTGGTATCCAGTGTGGGCCTAAACCAAACCATTCATTTGCCCACCTTTTTCCCAAATCCCCAGAACAAAGGAGAAAGACTCCTGCACTCTTTGGACATTCACAGACAATTACTTTACTACTTGGATAAAACTAAGGCTTTCAGAAACTCTGACCAGCTCTTTGTAGCCTATGCTGCAGGGTCACAAGGAAAAGCCATCTCAAAACAGACCATTTCAAAATGGATAGGACATTTCATACGTTTGTGCTACATGCATCATGGGAAACCGGTACCTGCTAGCATTAGGCCGCACTCCACCAGGGCTACAGCTACATCAGCAGCCTTTCTCAGGGGGGGTGCCAACCAAGGATATTCTGGAAGCTGCAACTTGAAGTTCAGTGCACACCTTCACCAAACACTATCACTTACCTCTATATTCTAAGACTAGAGCTGGCTTGGCTACTAGCTTCTTCTAACCCTGTTTAACTCCACCATCCATCCTTAGCTTTGGGATTCAACCCAAGTGTGATGACTGCAGCAGGGTAACACGATGAACATAGTACAGTTTTGTACCTACCATAAATGTAGATGTTCGAGTGTTCACCCTGCTGCAGTCCAGGTTACCCTCCCTCCATCCCCTCTGAACTAGCTGGACTTATCCATACCTTTCTATCCTATACAACCTCTGTGGTGCATTTGCTTGTGACTGAAAGTATTGTTTAATTTTTACTTGTATATTTTTATATAGCAGTAAGTATTGCCTACCTATTGGGGGCACCTGACATCTGGGACAAGAAAAACTGAAGAAAATGGTGTCAGATGCCTCTTGTATACCCCTGGCGCACTGACGTCAGGGAGGAAGCGACAGCAACTGAAGCTGGACCAAGACTTTGGAACTCTGGCCGACTGCGGGACCGCCTGATGGCAGTATAACCCAAGTGTGATGACAGCAGCAGGGTGAACACTTGAACATCTACATTTATTAGGTACAAAACTGTACTTTGTGCCAGCTCCTAGTAGTGTAGTGTGATAAAGCCCTGACTGCATCCCAAGACAGCTGACGTATATTAGAGGCTCAGGTGCTTGATAGAGCTGGTAGGGAAAATGGACATGGAAGTCCAGGGCTGTCAAGTGCTGCAGTCCCTCATAGGGATTGACAGCTCTGTTGGAGGTTGTCATTGGGACAAGTGTTCAACCACCAAGCTGCTTTGGCAGTAGTTGTCATTGCAAGAGCAAGGGAGCATACACTTTCTTCAGGAAAGACCTTGCTGGCCCTATGGTGATGCATGTTGTCGGCCCACAGGAAGGTGGCAGGCCTGATTAATACACCCACATTGCTGGCCTGCCATTGAGGATACAAACCACCGCTGAGGCTGTTTGTGTGGCAGCCTCCCTCCTGCCAGCTGTTGTCCTCACTACTGGGGCAGTACTAATGACAGGGGAATGAATGGGCATGGCTGGCTGTGGGGAAAGCATGATGAATGGCAGTTGCAGTGGAGGAGGAAAGCGCAGAGAAAAAAAATTCTAATTGATGCAGCAGTGTGTAGATTTTATGCATCTGACATGGTGAAGTACTTTGTGCTTTACTATGAAGTGTCAAAATGACACTTAACAGATGTCACATTGATTTTCTTATTTGCCCCTTATGGGGTTTTATTTTGAGTTTATTTGCTGTTGGATTACACTTTTTTTAGTTATGATACTTTTTCTCTTGGTAATATGCATGCTAGAATGTTAAATATTGCAGCACTATGTAGAAGATGGGAGTGGTGGTAGTTGTGTCTTTTGGCTTTTCCCGGTAAGGGGTCGCCACACCGGAACTCCGGTCCGCTAATGATTAGTAGTAGATTTTTATGTGCAGATTTATAAGCAATATATTGCTGATACAGGGACAGTGCTTAAACAGTTCTGTTGATATGCCCATGTTTGACAAGCGTGTCCAGTGTTGGAGGACCAGCTGTGGAATGGAATGAAATTACTACAGTCTGTGTTTTGCATTCTGAGGAGGAAGAGGAGGGGATCCTTGCTGCTTAAAGTACAGATCTGTGATTGGAAGGCATTAACAGTGGGCTTTCAGGGATTGGCAACTGAGACATAGGTGATCATAATCTGTCCTGGTGTTGTCTGGGTGGCGTTTTTCCTTCAGCATGTAGTGACTTCTGAGTTATGTGAATGTTTCTCATTAATCTCTCTACTTAGTGACGGTATTGTGTAAGACGGCATTCGCAGTTGAAAGGGTTGTAGTGGATTTCCCCAAAAAATTATGTGCAGAATTGAATTTTTTTTCTTTCTCACTCTCTTTTTACACGTATACGTGCATATAACTGTGGGCTTGTGTAGATGTATGTAATTTTAGTCAGTCATTTGGTAGTCTAAAGACTGTTTTACTAGGGTGATAGCCAAATTGCTTTTGTGCAGATCATGCATATTTTTTAATGTACATCTTTCCAGAAATTACTTTTTGTCTGAGTATTTTTCTTGGTATTGCCTCTTTGGTGTGTGTGCTATATTTTAAAAAGACAAGAGTTATTGCTTTAACTCTCCTGTGGATATGCAGATTATACAGTAGGAGTATGAAATTCCTTTACCCTGTTAGTTAACATATTTCAGTAAGGTTGAATGTAAAACAGCAGAGAATAACTATTGCAGATAATAAATGCAAAACGAATACCAAATTTACTAAGTTGAAAACTAAATTGTACACTGGCAGTAGGTATTGTGAGGACAGCTGTCCTCCCGTGACCCGTGGTGTTGCACATTAACCCTGGGGATGTACCACACTGATTCCACATTTGCCAGGGGTGGTTGGCTGTTGAACATAGGTCACTGACAACTGTCTTGAACAAAACCCTTATTTCAGAGGTCAGAATAATCTTTGGAATTTGTAAGCAGTAGCCAATAGGGTGTGGGCTGTGCAATATTTTCTGTGTACAGCCATTGCACAGTGAAGGCAAAGCCCAAGTGGTGTAACAAAGACACAGTAAATACTGCTCAGTCCACATTTCCTAATTATTATTAAAGTTATTTATTAAAATAGTAAACAACAAAACTGTAAAAATCCACAAAATAACATAATTGTAATTACAATAATTAATGGCATTAATTTGAAAACATGTTAACGTTTCTAGAAGTGAAACTAAAAAATATTTTAGAACAGTATAGGAACAATATAATATTGGGTAAAATAAGAAGCTGCTTTAGTTTCAAGATCTCATTGTGTAGATTTAAGGATGCATATATTGCACTGCCAGAATGGTGAGAGAATATTTAACAACATCTCAAGGATTTCTTTGCAGTTTTGTCAAAGGCAGTAAGGCTTGTTACATTTGATATATAGCAACAAGAATTGTTGCTAGTGGAGTTCTAAACGCACAGTGAGGTAAGAACTCAAGTTTCTTATAACAGATTTGTACATATATTTGTACATGTATATAACAATATACATAGTTAACGTCTCATTTTCATTGACAAGCTTGTTTGAATGCAGAAACGAAGAACTGCGCAGATGTGTGGATGCTTATTTGTGTAAATCATGTTTGGTTGAATTCAAGGTTTATGTATTGTAGGATCAGTAGGACAGTGCAGGAAAATGAATATGAAGTGGTAGTGGTTGTGAAAATGTACAGTATCGTGATGTAGTGGTTAGTGTATGTATGCAGGTGTTCACAGATTAAGGTTAGAGTAAAGGTTGGATGAGGGGAAAAATTTAGTGCTGTGTGTGTTCTATGTGCTTTTCTTTTGTGTAGGGTTACTGTTGGGATAGGGTTTTGATAATAGTAATATGTAGGGCTGTGTTAGGGGCAGATGTAGGTTTAACGTTATCACACGAGTTGGAGTGGGTGGGAGAGACTATGTTTGGAGACCCATTATCACAGAATTGTTTTTTTTTATGCAAATTTTAATTGCTCAGGATTTATAGTAAGTAGACAAACACAAGATTCTAATAAGTGAGCATTAATACTCTTTCAGTATTATGTAGACGCTAACAAAAAAGCTAGCAGAAATGAGTATCAGTACTGAAAAAGCATTGGACTCATTAAATTGTTAGTATTTATTTTAAAGCTTTGAAACACATCGAGTATCCTGAATATTTAAGAATTTTATACCACGAGTCTAAACTGTTTGTTAAATTGAAGTCAGTCTGTGCCAAGCAATAAAACTGAAGGAACAAAACAAGGATGCCTATTGTCTTATTACTGTTTGCATTATCACTTGAACCACGTAACATTAAAAGAATTAATACATTTCTAGTGGAGTTTTTAACTAGATTGTTTAATGAAATCTTAGAAAGTGAGAGGATGCCTGAGGAATGGAGAACGTGTTTTGGTACCGATTTTTGAGAATATGAGTGATGTGCAGAGTTGTAGTAACTACAGAGGGATTAAACTGATCAGTCACAGCATGAAGTTATGGAAAAGAGTAGTGGAAGCTAGGTTAAGAAGGGATGTGATGATTAGTGATCAGCAGTATGGTTTCATGCCAGGAAAGAACACTACAGATGCAATGTTTGCTCTGAGAGTGAGGTCTGAAGGAGTTGCATTGTGTCTTTGTGGATTTAGAGAAAGCATATGACAGGGTGCCTAGAGAAGAGTTGTGATATTGTATGAGGAAGTCAGGAGTGTCAGAGAAGTATGTAAGAGTGAGACAGGATATGTACGAGGGTAGTGCGACAGCGGTAAGGTCTGCGGTGGGAGTGACAGATGCGTTCAAGGTGGAGGTGAGATTACATCAAGGATCAGAAGGATCAGCTCTGAGCCCTTTCTTATTTGCAGTGGTGATGGACAGGTTGAAAGACGAGATCAGACAGGAGTCCTCATGGACTATGATGATTGCTGATGACATTGTGATCTGTAGTGAGAGTAGGGAACGTGGAGGTGACCCTGGAGAGGTGGAGATATGCTCTAGAGAGAAGAGGAATGAAGGTTAGCAGGACTAAGACAGAATATATGTGTATGAATGAGAGGGAGGATAGAGGAATGGTGAGGGTGCATGGAGCAGAGGTGGCTAAGGTGGACTAGCTTAAATACTTGGTATCAACAGTTCAGAGTAATGGTGAGTGTGGAAGAGAGGTGAAGAAGAGAGTACAGGCAGGATGGAGTGGGTGGAGAAAGTGTCAGGAGTGATTTGTGACAGACTAGTACCAGTAAGAGTGAAAGGGAACGTCTACAAGAGGGTAGAGAGACCAGCTATGTTATATGGGTTGGAGACAGTGGCATTGACAAAAAGGCAGGAGTCTGAGCTTGACGTGGCAGAGTTGAAGATGTTAAGATTTGCACTGGGTGTGACAAGGACAGGATTAGGAATAAGTATATTAGAGGGTCAGCCCAGGTTGGAAGGTTTGGAGACAAAGCCAGAGAGGCAAGATTACGTTGGTTTGGAAATATGCTGAGGAGGGATGCAGAGTATATTGGGGAAAAAGATGCTAAGGATGAAGCTGCCAGGTAACAGGAAAAGAGGAAGGACAAAGATAAGGTTTATGGATGTGGTGAGAGAGGACATGCAGGTGGTTGGTGTGACAGAGCAAGATGCAGAGGACAGGCAGAAATGGAAACAGTTGATCTGCTGTGGTGACCCCTAACGGGAGCAGCCGGAAGAAGAAGATACATTTCTAGTCGCAAATTTAGTTATAAAGACATGTTATTTATATATATATATATATATATATATATATATATATATATATATATATATATATATGGTTTACTATTAGATTTTCGAAGCGAACTTCCATCGACTGCACTGTTGTCGAACACGGAAGTTAGAAAACGGCAATATCGAACACTAAAAGCCAAGCTAGGAACAGGTTTTAACATGGGTCGAGATAGGGGAGAGGTTTGTAGTTCGGCAATAACGTTGAACACCTGTCTCGACCCATGTTAAAAACCGTTCCTAGGTTGGCTTTTGGTGTTCGATATTACCGTTTTTGAACTTCCGTTTTTGACAACAGTGCAGTCAATGGAGTTCGCTTCGAAAATCTAATAGTAAACCATATCTCTCTCTCTCTCTCTATATATATATATATATATATATATATATATATATATATATATATTGTAATATATAATCATATGTTATATGTTTTATGCTTTAAATTTTAAATATATGTAATATGCATTATATAGGAAATTTAATTTTAAAGACTTTTAACTCTCCAATGTAGAATTATAAATTAGATGATAAACATTTCAACTCTAATTGGATTAGTAATCATTTATAATAAATAGGCAGTACCCTAAAACAAGTAATTCAGATGAATTATAATCAAGTTATTTCAGCATTGTAATAATTTAGTCTTCAAATGGAATAAGATGGTCTATATTTTTGACAAATGATTTTGTTGTTTAAAGTGTATGTAATTCAGACAATTTAATCATTTCCTGATAAAATACAAATAGCCAGAATAGACTACTCTATTCACCCCGGGAATCACCTCAGTTGCCCTGCTAGATAGAGGCAAAGGGAGCTAACATCTGTTGACATGATACTAGGGATTCTTACTGGCTAGGCTTACATAGGTACCAAGGCCATTAGCCTACTACACACCTATGAAAAGTACAAAATAGTGGATGTGCTTGGAAGATGGCTTGCACAATTATATGGTACCAAAAGCATCAGATCTGTAAAGGTGTTTGGATGCCATTTAATGGTTAGGTTGTTTTGACAAGGTTAGTTTGATTTTCCTTTCTTTGTGTTCTTCAGTTAATAAATGATTGTGCAAATATTCCAAAACAGCAACTCTTTGCTGAATTTAATTTGGCAAAGCAAATTTAGTATAAGAGAGACAGAGTTGCATGTACTTTGCTACAGAAGTCCACAGTTGAGTTGAGTTTCGTATAAAGTAAATTTTAAGTACAGGTCATTGGCATAACACCCTGAGTCAATCTAGGGTGTTAAGGGCGATTTACCTCTTTTCCTGTAATTAACTCACTGGTATGTACTTTTTTAGAACATAAAATAAGGCATCCTCTAGTAACCATTTGCAGTCTTTGCCATGTTACTTCATGATGTTATCCTGCTGTTCATATGCAGTAGCAGAAGTCTAAAATTGGGGGGGGGGAGTGCAGACCCTCCTGATGGTCATTCTTGTAATGTTTTGCTTTGCTTATAGAGCATTTCTCATGTTGCTAGCACAAAAAAAGTGCTGTGGTCGTTGGACTAATTTCTTACAACATGAAACACTGACTTATTTCATAGTCTTGTATCCTTAGAACTAGAGATTTCACAGCCTGAAGCTGAACTAGTTAGCCAAACAGCTAAACCAAGATCCCATTTTGTATGTGTAGAGGATGGAAAAACTGTTTAGAAGGAATTCAAGACCTCAGAGTAAGAGAAAAACCTCAAAGTACTGGGAAGAGGTTAGTCAAACATGTCACAACCAGTAATGTTGCATGAAAATGTAGACTCTGAGAACTGTAATAGTCAAAAATTAATGGCTAAAATCAAAAGCTCCTGAAGGTAATGTGCCCCCCCCTCCCCCCAAATGCATAACAGTGAAAACTGTCACAAAAGGAAGATTACATGTTTGGAGATTGCAGCTTTGTTTAATTCTCTAAATGTGGAAGTCTGAAGAAGCTGGACAGATTAAGTGGATGTTTCAAAATTGGTTACAATTCTAAAAACTGTAAAGCTGCATTTGCTGAAGTGTATTAATGAGAACAAATGTTATAAAGAGCCCGTGGTATTCTTAGGTTCATAGGTAGGTACTAGGCTATCAGCCCAGGGGCCTAAGTAAGCCTAGCCAACAAAGTTCCCTGGCTTACACCAACCCAAGAAAGTGCAGAGATAAGGGTAATTTGAAATTATCAGTGAAATGTGTGCTCTCTAAGAGAATGTATGCAAAATCGACAAAATATGTTTTGTAAGTGGATAAAAGGTGGAAATTTAAAATATGGGATTATAGCTTTAAATGCTGATGCCTAGTTTCAGGCGTTTGCGTGTCACATAGTATGCATTCTTTTTTGAAGTGCATACACTCAGTTCAAAGGATAGCAAAAAAGATGGTGCAGGGTTACTTTATGGGCCAGATTCCAAATGACTTGCTGTCAGAGTAAATGACTTGCTCCAAGAACAAGTCTTTTGGAATCTGGCCCCCTCATGTAAGCCTGTTTATAGATGGACTTGACCCCAAATCCATCATTTACACCGCTAACAAGTCTTTAGAATCAGGGCAAACTTGCACAGGATTAAGTCAATTACACCAAGAGCAAGTCTTTTGGAACTGGGCTCTGTGTTTGTTGGTAGGAACAGACAAGCATATGCAATCTACCCTTCAGTTGTATTCAGTGTGCTGTCTGACATCCATCCTGATTTACTTCGTGTTTCACTGTTAGTCATTACATTTGGGTTATCTGCTTGCAGGTAGCCCTCAGTCGGCCTGATTAACAAAGTCTTGGGTCCTGCTTCGGTTGCTGTCTCTCCTTCCGTGACGTCAGGTAGTCAGGGGTATAAAACATGCAGCCTACATCATTTCATCAATCTTTCTTGCCGTGCGGTGCCCGAAGCAGAAGCAATTCGCAAGTGCCGGTCGGCGGACTCCTGAAATTTTCGTTTTCTAGTTTCGGTTAGACTGACCTTGCAGTACTAGATATATTACTGTGCTTATTTCTGAAACTATTCCTGAGGCCACAGGCCTCTGTATCCTACCACTACAGTATGTAGCAATTTGGTTCCTAATCCATGATATTAACTCAGTGTCTTCCAGTGTTCCAAGCAGCTGCCCTATACAGTTTTAGAATCAAAGGCCTTGGTAAAATTCGCATAAGTTATATGTACTGGTACTCACCCCTCTGAAACTCTTCTATGACCCAGTTGTAAACCTAGAAAAGTTTTAACTGACACAGTCTTGTGTCTTGAGTCCATTGTCTATGCTAGCAGGTGCCCTTAGATTGCCGTCGTCCTCAAAATCCAGCCAGCCTTCATGACAGGATTCTCTCCATATTTTTTAACTGCTGTCGTCATGCTAATAAATAGAAGTTAGAAGTTTACCAACCATCCATGTTAGTTGTCTTCTTCTTCTCTTTCTTTGCTGGGCTGGATGGGAGCCGACCGACCTCGGCCCGACGCCACACTCTAAAAGCTCGAGAGTGGTTCCACCGGGGTTGTGTTTCCCTGGAAGTCTTTTGCTTCCTTTCACCAACCCTTGTACAAGGGTACCGTACATGCTGTTTTCTAATCGTCAAGCACGTCTGTAGTGGCCAGAATACTGCTGAAAATCTCTATCAAGGTAAAATAATAGCGGCAACCAACTGTGATGCACGAAAAAAACTTAAATAAAACAACCACTGAGCGCTTTCACCCGCCACAATGCGGGTTTCATCAGAGTAACAAGATAATGGAGCAGCATATTATTTATACAACCTTTGACCAATAGGAATAATTCATTCATTTCGTGTGTAATTGGTACATGTTTTATCTTGACATCTTACTAATCACTATGAGATACTATAATATAATATTTGTAGGGCTTGACCACTATACTACAAAACTGTATTAAAAAATCAAAATTACTTCAAGTTCTTACAATATATTAATAAATAACAATAATAATTAAATATTATGTCAACAATTAATTACTAAAACTATTCTACATATAAATATAACTATAAATATAAAAACAAATGTAATATAAATATACTTATATAATATATAACATTTAATATTTAATATTTAAAAAAAATATATGTTAATAAAAATATATTTATATGTTAATAATATACTAAAAAATGTAATTAAAATATATATCAGTCTAAATTGTATGTGCGTTTAATTTTAACTTACTAGCAATTGAAATTTGCTCATTAATACCGGGTTTTTTGCATGCATTTAATCTCAATTGCCACAAACATTCCTTTAATTCTAATATAGCATTTACATCACCCTCCTTAGACATTTCTTGTGGTATTCTGTCTATAACAAAAAACAGAAATTTCTTAAATTCTGGACATACTGAACTATGTACAAACAGAGCATTAGTTGTTTTTTTTATTTTTGATGTCCCTAGTATGTTCTACTATTCTTTCTTTTAATTTTCTTATGGTCTTTCCCACATAAAATGCTTGACAAGTTAGGCATATGGCCACATATACTACTAATTTCGTATTGCAATTCACATGTCCCGGACAACGTATGGTTCGATGGTGGCCCTTAACTGTAACATAAGGCCCATCTCTAATAAATCGACATGACCTACAAAATCCACATTTACTCATTTGTGAGTCTTTATATCCTACCACACTTTCATAATATTCTTTTAGATTTCTTCCTCTACTAAAAACTACTAGTGGCTTACTACCTATTTCATCCAAAATTTCACTTTGTGCATTAAAAACAGTGTCCCATACTTCACTCAAAATATTTTTTATTTCATATGCATTGCTACTGTATGGTACTACCATAGCATTGGTTTTCTGATCTCTCCACTCTACCTTACCACCACCATCCCAACATAGCACCTTCTAACTACTTTCCACCATAAAATCTGAAGTAAAATACTCATTCAGTACTTCACTTTTCTCCGTTCTTCTGTGAACTTCCTCCCAACTTTGCCAAATCTCCCTACCAAGCTTTCTTCTGTGATGTGAACCATTCAGCCAACTTTCTTTCATAGCTCACACATTTTCTGCCCCACCTCCTTTTAATGTTCTGTTTTCTTTCTTGTTCTGACTCTCCCTCTACCTGTTTAACCCTCCACTTCTTTTTAGCCATGATTTGCTCTATCACTAGCCTCGACATTTTATCCATTTCCTTGAACTCTGTCCCACAGCCATAAGAACTAAACCCTTGATTTCATTCCCTTAGTTTGGCTGTCCTATCAGTCTGTCACCAAGACCCTTAACTTGCCCCCAGTCTTCTCTCCATCCAGTAAATCATAATCCACTCCCAAGTAGCAAATGATTACACTGTAAAGTTTACCTAAAGCAAGTACTTGGGACTTTAGTGCCAGTCATATCCTTACTACGTTATAGGTTAAACTTAGGGGAGCTAGTTATTGTGCTGAACAGCACTAAGATCATAACTCTACCTGACTGCTAGTCGTAATCCCCAGACACAACACAGGTGACCCCCCTGTAAAACCAAGACCCTAAACCATAATAGACCAACCCTAATACAGGTTCTGACAAAATTAATGTACATTTTCCTAATGTCTCTTTGGCCAGCTTGGTGGATATTGGCATCCAGAGACAATCTAGCAATTGTCTCATATTCTTGTACAACCTTTTAATCCTTAAAGAAACTAACAGTGTGCAAGAGATGTACATACATAACTTCCTTGGAGGGTAAAATCTTACTAACAAGGTTGTCAAGAAGACACAGTACATCTCTCACACACACCACATACAGACCAGTACATCTCTCTCACACCACCCACCACATACAGACCTTCTTATGCTGTGACACATGAAACAAACCTTCTGAAACCTCAAAGACCTTCTAAGCCATCTAATGGCAGCACATATCATCCGCAGTCACTAAAGCACTTATGAACAACACCACACAACACACCACTATACCTTTCAACTGTCTAGATTTTTGTGTCTGAATTTTGGTCTGTTCCTGTTAAAATTTGTGGCTTTCTGGCAAATCAGTGAAGATTGATGCCACTGAACAATGACATCTGTTTGTCTGTCAAACGTCATGTCATTCAAAAAAATGTATACTAATGCAAAAAATGTTATTCTAGCAGCATTCTAAGTTCATAAGAACAATATTTAAAATTTGTCCCTGATTTTGGGCCTTTGTCCCACCATTATTTCTGGCTTTGTCCAGATTCTTTGCCTTGGAGGTTGAGAGCTGTGCACTACACATAAGCCCTACACCCAGTGGTCTCCAAAGAACAAAGCTCATAAGGCAAGCAGACACTTCAACTAATACTTTTGTCATAGGGGATTCTATTGTACAACACGCAGATGCCCCTTTCGTCAGACTGGACTAGGATCCATAATATCACACACAATCAAGTCAGTGCACCACATGTACCAGTATGATTCTGTCATAATTGTGAATGTAAATGACCTGAGATTTGCCTCTGACTATATAAAAAGTGACATTATGGAGATCTCTGAATGTGTCACAGATTGGTACATGCCTTGCATTGAGCAGCATTCTGCCTTCACCTAGGATGATGCCCCAGTATGAAAAAAAATTTGATTTTAATAGTTAGTTTCTGATATCTCCAGGGAGTTGAAATACCTATCAGCATGGGAGGACATCAACAGACCACGATTCTTTGCCAGGGATGGTCTGGACCTGCCCCACCCCTGGGCTTCCAATATCAGTTAAAATTTTATCCACCCACGTAGAGCCTTATTAAAGCTATGTCAAAATGACAAAACTGCCAGCATAGCAAAAATAATCAAACCAACCTTAAGGTGCTACTGCTCAGTGCTAGGATCCTAAACAATAAACTCCACACCCTACAAGCTCTCCTGAGCTGGAGAATGTAGACATCTGTGCTGTTACTGATACTTGGTTTAAAGCCACAGAGAGTGCTCCAGCAGTGCAAGATCACAGTGCCTTTTGCACTCTTAGACCAATACAGACGGGGCCAAAGGTGAAGTTGGCTTGATTAATGTTAGCAACTAGTACAACTCCAGGTTAGTTGAACAAGGTGATGCCCTAGAGTTCATGCACATCCAGATCTCCATAGACCAGATTCCTTACCTTGACCCGGCCAGCTACAAGGCACCTTGTATGACCAACAAAACTCAGAACTTGCACTTAGACTTACTGGAGGTGCTCAAACACCAATTAAACATCCTATTCATGGGAGACTTTAACTACCTCTCTCTAGACTAGGAAACGTATCCTGCCTCTGACGGCCACAACATTTCCTGGACTTTGTCAGCATAGTCACCCTGATAGTGTACACTCCAGCCAGCTCCAAGGAAGTTATTATGCCACTCTACTCTGCCCTTATCAGGCCCTTCATTGAATACAGTGCTCCCTTTGGTATGTACCTAACCAGGCACCTGCAACAATGTATGAATACCCTGTTCTACACTGATTGCCTTAAGGCCCTGTCTCTTGATTCAGTTTCCTACAGGTTACTGAGAGGTGATCTTTGCCTGGCATACAGACATTCTCAGACTCAGCTCTGATGGCCTTCATGCGCATCCACAAAATGAACAGCACCAGGAACACTAGATCGAAGGACCTGAATTCTGCTTGTGACATAAATAAAACCTGCTAGAGAGACCGATGTGTGTCCCCAGAGCATCCCCACATCATGGAACAGGCTTCCCATCTACATGGCGTGCAATTCATCCCTGACGCTTTTCAAATGAAACCTTGATCAGTGGATGGGAAATCGTGAATTCACCCCGAGTCTGACCCCTACGTGCCTGGACAGAGGCTAACAGTAAGTTAACTAATCCTAAGCTAACATATCCCACAATGCACACATGCGCAACCATTAGCTACTTCATTACTAACATACCCCACCATATAGGCGTCCAGTGTACTGGAGGATAAAACTGGATTGGGTTGCATGGCTAGACTTCTAAAGACCCTGGTGGTTGATGACCCAGTACAAATCTATGAACCTATAAAATCTCACGCAATTACCTCTCTCCTTTTCTTAACTATTTCTTTGCTCTAAAGCACAAAGTTGCATAATCATTGTTTGTTAAAGGCATGTTTACCTGTGTGTCCTTGAACCCACTCACTTCCTGCCAAGAACAACATTCAAAGTTTCTTTTTCTTGTAAAGTCCTTTTGGCTGAAACCTTCACTGTCAAATACTTCTGACAACTGCCATCCCTTTTCTCTTCTGGAGCTTAGAATCTTTCGATGTGTTCCTGCAGGATTACAACCATCTTTCTTTTCCTTTTACTTTGTCTGCCTCTGTCTCTAATCATCCTACCCTGATATGTGTGAGAACCATATTGCTGTTTAAAGTCTGGATATATGTCAATATTCTCAATGTACAACTAAATATATTGGGAATGAGCTGCTAACCAACAAACTTATTTAGACCTAGTCTGCAATTTGTCATTTTTCAGAATTAAATAATTGCCTGACATCCTGCTAAATTAACAGCTTGACAAAAGAAAAATAAATAGCCAATTGATTCACAATTGCTTACACATGCTAATCCAGTATAATTAGAGTTATACACCCAAAGTGATATAAATGTTTCCTGCCCGCCCATTAATATTAACGTTATAAATATGTCTGGGTCAGTTTTTAAAATTTTTTTTTTCTAAAATGGTGTGAATCTAACGTTTGGTTTTACATAAGTGTTTGCAAACGTAAATATGCCTGCAAGTACTTTTTTGTGCAGAAACAAAAGTTTGTTTTGCACATTTAAACATGATCTTTAAGGCTGTGCTTTAAGCAGATGGCTGAAATTTCATTTCAGTCTTGTTTTAATACAACAATATTTGAACTACCAGCAGGGAGGAATGGGCTGGCCCATCCCTGTTGGGAGGGTATTATCCCTGATGCTTCCTTAGGGGAAGAGTTCTTCAAAGAGGGGTTGCCCTTGAACTTCAGTATTGAGCAAGGGAAGTGGGTAGGGCATTTAAAGAAAAAAAGATGAAAGTGAAGACGGCAGAGCCCCCAGGATGCCCTTAGGATCTATATGACTGGCTTCATTGATACTGGAGCAAGTCCAGGGGTAGAAGATAAGCTGGAAGAACTGAAGGTGGGCTGGGGAAGGTGGGCTGGGGCACTAGGGCTGGGCTATTAAATGGTGTTGGGGGGTGATTGCAAAAAAAAATTTTTACAACTGCTAAAAACACAGTGCATAGTTTCAATCAGTTAATTTTACTTGGCCTACATTTTTCTGATCTTATGTATGCATGGTGGTAGTACATTTAGTTTTCCACATCTTGAGTTGTAGATGCATCTGTGTTTCATTATAATTTAATACTGTTCTTATTTTTGAATAAATAAGTACTATGTATGTGCAGTTTCATTCTTGCAGTCACTCCACACATCAGCATTAAAAACAAGTGGCATTGGACAGAACAGTTTCCCAAAGTGTCATCATTACCTCTGCCTTGCATATATTTATTTTTACTAGCAGTAAGCTGTTGTGATGGGAAATGCTATGGACATGTGGGGCATGTGGTGAATGAAGAATGATGGGATGTAAGATTTGGTTGGATCTGTCCTCTGTGTCATATACCAGAGTATTGATTTGAGAGCTCTGACTCCTTCCCTACCCACAATTACCCTCTCCTGCCCAAATTCCCCTAGATATGGTTTACCATTTGTCAAACCTGACATGTTTACCAAGAGCTCCATCCTTTTTTCACATCAAATGAAAGATTATTAACCTTTTTCCTCTTCCCTTTAGCTTGGTAGTTAGATTATTGCATCTAATATTTAGTATTTAGTAGTAAGAATTTAGACTAGTTAATGGTGTTTATTGGTGTATAATTTAATAGAATTTTCTATTGACTTTCTTACTTTTGCTCATAGTTTTAGGTTTAGATGCATATAACATATCTAACAGAGATACAAGACAAATTGAAGGAAAAGCATCAGGAGAAATAGTTTGAAAAAAGACAAGAAGAAAGGATAGACAAAGCAAAGAAAAGGTCTCCAGGTCAGAATACTATTTTGGGTCTGGCACCTAAGCTTTCAAGGCAGTAGGATCCTACTGCATCCAGAATCCGAACTCCCTCCCCAAAAACTTCCTTTTCACCTGGGCTGATCAGCCCCAGTCTTCACTTCCTGATACTTCAGAAGCTAGCATCGAGACTTCCGTCAGTAGCTGCTGCTTCAAGGTCTGGTCGGTCCACTAGAAATTTAACAGAAATGGATGTCCGCTGTATGATGAGGAAGTTTCTGAGGACACAGATTCAGCCAGGATTTTTCCCAGCTCCATTCTCAAGGAGAGGACTGGAATAAGACCCTTCGACACCAGCCATACTCATTCTGATGCCATCTCCCCTTCTGGAGACAACATAAGGATCCTAGACCCCCTTAGATCTGATAGCCCTAAGACTTTGACTTCCCTCCTCAGTTTCTTGGTACAGATGCATTCAGTTTGCGTAGAGTCACGGAGCTAGAGCATCTGAATCGGGGCCCCATTGCTGGAGTCGGCTCGTTTTTGGAGCCATTCCTACCCCTTGGGGCTTCGGCTTTGGATAACTAAGTTCAGATGTCATCCTCTGAGCCAAAAAGACTGCCAATTTTGCTATTGTGGGTGGTTCTTCCTTGGCTGCATTGGCTGAGTCCGCTTTTGAGGCTGTGGAGAGGGCTTTGGCTGGACCAAGAAAACGTCCATGTACAGAGTTCAGTTCCATCCTGACTCCTGCTGGAGCCTGTTCCCTCTTAATTTCATGTGGGTCAGTAGGGACAGGCAGACCCAATTAGCTTTGAGACTACTCTACACTGGAGCTCCATGTCTGACTCTGAAATGTCTCCTTCAGAAGCCCGAAGCACATTTTCCAGAAAAAGATTTGCAGGCGGAAGAATGAAGATTCCTTTCCTGAGTCTTTTACTAATGTCCCCGACTTAGATGATGGAGAAGATTCCCCAAGATTCCACTCCCCCCAAAAATGTCACTTTAGGAGACCTTCTGGAGTTGATAAATGGGGGGATGGTTCACAGAAGCTCCTTCTTCTGAAGAGTTGGTGTTTCTTGAAGCTTTTTGGTCTAGTCCTTCAGCGTCCTGGGTGGTCCCACCTCCTGAAGCATTGATTGATCTCATCACTCAGAAGACTTTGAAAAGAAGCTAATGTGTCAGAGTCTATCCCAAAAAAAGCTGGACAAGATTTTAGTTGCCCCCAAAGGTAAGAGACATTGGACTGGGGTCCCCCAGGAGATGTCAGCAGCCCTAAAGAGGAACTTTTGGAAGAAAGTTCTCTATTGATCCCCCAAACAGAGGGTCAAGGGCACTGGACAGACTGGGGAAATGGGCATATGCTTCAGAGACATTTGATCTCTGAACACTGAGCTTATCCAGCCCACCTGACATGTTTCCAAAGAGACTTGATCAAGACGCTTTCCAATCTCTTTCAGGTAGCTTACTTATCGATGTCCAGAAAACAGTGGACACACAAATGTCTACCCTACAGTATTCCTGTAATGTAGTCATGTGACTTATCTAATGCAGCTGATGGTATGACAAGGGCAGCTGGCACAGGTATTACCATGCAGCATCATGCCTGGATGCAGCTATGTGATTTTGCAAAAAGCTTTAATGCGTCCTTCACAAATGTCCCCTATGATGGTTCCACCTTGTTTGGATCAAAAGTGAAAGAAACGTTTACTAGGACTGAACAGGTCAGTAATACCTTGTCTGTTGTCTGAATCCATTTTTCTACTTCCCAAATAACCTTTTCTAAGAATCAGAGGATGTAGGAAAATGTGGTTCAAAAAATCTCAAGGTTTTCACCAGGACACTCTTGGGGACATGCCCCCCGGAGGCAGAGGGGAGAGGCCAGCCTGACTGGATGTTACCACGTGGCAGCGGCAGTCTGCATAATCCAGGTTTCCATGGGCCTTTCACTGAGAAATCTTATTAGTATCCCTGAACATTTGCCCAGCTACTGCAGTTTGGAGGCACTCGAGGGATACTTTTCCTTGCCACCTGTTAGATTGGCAAACAATAGCTTCTGATTTATGGGTGTTGAGGATTATCACCAGAGGTTATACAGACTCTTTTTGGATTCCCCAAGGACAATACTAAATATTCCCGGTACTCCACTCAATCAGTTGGAATCAGCAGCAACAGAGGTTTCAAAGTTGCTAGACAAGTCATCCAACCAGTGCTCCCAGACCATGTAGGATCCGCAGCCTATTCCATTTTTTTTTTTTTTTTTCTAGTTCCAAAGAAGACAGGGGACGCCTGACCAGTATTGGATCTCAGCAGTCTAAATCAGTATGTCAATAGACAAAATTCCAGATGGTCATAGAACAGTCCATTCTACTACTTTTGGGGAAGGACGTTTGGATCTGCTCTATCAATGTCTTTCCATTTCATTGTTCTAGTATTTACAATTGGGATCCCCTGCCAAGGGCGGCCCGATGTCCACCCAGTATATACTAATGCCTTTAGGTTGCTGTAAAGTATGCTGTATGTCACATGTATGCTCCCCACGTATAGAGTAGGGCATAAAGATGACATCTGGATGTACCATCCTCAGAACTTCTTTACCGCCTGTCCAGATGCCATCATTTGATAGTCTGTCTGAACAGCCGCTTCATTGCTGGTTCACCAAACCATTTCCGGTAAGTGCCCCATTGGGGTTTTCGCTGTTATCTTTTTTTCCTTTTGTTTGTTGCTTGTGGAGTTTCATGTTATCCAGAAGAGGTAAATGCCAGTGTAGTAGACAGATTCCTCATAAAGACGTGTCTTGAGTAGTGCTTATTTTGTCTCTGTGCTTCCCACGACCATACGTCCTGTTTTATTTGTTACAAAGACTCTCCATAACTGGCTTTCTTTTTTAGCCTGCTGTTTAGAGAACCAACGTCTTGAGCTTTTAGTGAAAGACAGTATGGAGGTGTCTTCCCACTCTGAGGGTCAGCTGTCCGTGAACAAGGTAAAGAAGTTTGTCTGATTCCGCCTCGGCTGGATATCTTTGCCAAAGCTAGTGAACACCCGGAGGTTTGCACAGCTCCTTAGTTGGATTCCTCTGCCACGACCACTTTAGAGGCCGACCTGGATCCAGCTTTATACACATCACTGGATGCATCGCAGATGTACACTAAAGATGTTCAGGGGGAATCATTGTTGATCATTACTGAAGGGCATAAGGATGTTCCTTAGATTCTGGCTAGAGGGGAACTTCTGACTACGATTGTGGAATGTCGTCCGGTGTCTGTACCTTCTAAGCTTTATGTGCCAGATGTCCCTTTGCAAAAGAAATAAAAAAACAAAGCATGTTTCTCCTACTCCTAAGAAACCTCAGAGTGAATGGGAGAGTTTTTCTCAGGGTTTTGTTTAATGCCCTTTTGACTCTGAAACCTCGTTAGGGATTATCTGTTCCTGCTTCATGTTGGTTTTCAACTCCTCTTAAAAGGCATGGGGCACAGGATTCCTCTGAGGAAGAGGTAGATTTAGATGAGGAACTCCCTAGCTTATTCATCCCAGATTCCTTCCCCTTTAGACTATGGTTCTGAGGAAGAGGAGTCTACTATTCTTGAAACTCCTTTTGAGGAGATTTCCTTCTTGGCCACAATTTACAGAGTGATGGAATGTTTTAAATGGGATTGTGTTCTAGTTTCTGAGGTGCAGAAAAGGTATTACTAGCAAATGGACTCTCCCAGACCTTTTGCTGTCCTACCTGTTTTGGGCCATTGTTGGATGCCTTTTCTGCTGTGTCTCAGACACTGGATTCCCAGCCCCTTGACCCCCAAAAATCTGATTTTAAAGGATGCCTGAGGATTGCAAATTTCTTTATAGATGTCCTTCAGCTGACCCCTCTGTGGTGTATGTGGCATCTGACAAGCTATCTCAGTTACTGTCTTCTACTAAGCTTCTTTCTTCTGATAAAGACAGTAAGACTATGGAAAGGCTAGGTAAGAAGGTTTATACCTCTGCTACCTTGGCTTTTAGGGCTGTCAATTACCAGATCCATATGTCCAGATACATTTTGGCCCTTCTTTCTCAGGCCTGTTAGGTTTTTTCTGACCACCCTGATTCTGAAGGGAAGACTTCTGCTCTTTCCTTGTTGGGGACTTCTCAAGTGGCTTGCCAGTCTAAGTGTAGTTATGATGGAGCAGATGCTTTCTCCAAAGCTGCTGCTTTTGGTTTTGTAATGAGATATTCCTGTCTTTGGCTTCAAACTTTGCCTGATGATAAGGGTAAGTTGATGGATGCTGCTGTGGATAACTTACACTTATTTGGTGCAGCTGCTGCTCAAAATCTCTTCAGGATAATGGCAAGGCCTTGTAAGAATTTAAACATGTTTTTGTTTCTCCTGTGCCCATGTTTCAAAGAAATTACCTTAATAAGCTGTCCTTTGTTCATAGCCAGTCTCATCCTCCTCCCAAGGGTAAGAACAGGGGTAAAAGAGCTCTTCCTGCTAAAGCTACGCAGACTGCTGTTACCCGGAAATTTCAGTTTTCTGACACACCAGGTGCTGTCTGGCTGTACTGTTCTGAGCCACATTCCTCTTTCTCTTCACCTTTCCCTGTCTCTCCCAGTTTGGTTTAAGGTTATTAAGGATTCCTGTGTTCTTTCCATTATCTGCCTAGGGTGTTACATGGTCTGGAACTCTCTTCACCTTTCATGGGAATTCCTCAGCCTCCTCGGGAACAGTTGATTTTCTTTCCAGGGGCGCATCTGGATTTTTTGCGACTCTGGGAACTATTCAGGAAGTTCCAGTTTCTCAAATGAGGACGGTGTTTTACTCCAGAATATTTTTGGCTCTCAGCAAAAGGGCACTTTTTAGACCCATTCTAGACCTCTCTCATTTAAACACCTTTCTGAAGGGTCCAGTCCTTTCGGGTGTTGTCTCTTTAGACTTTGCTCCTTCTGCTGCTTCCTCAGGCTTTTCTAGTGTCTGGACCTCAAGGATGCTTATCTTCACATTCCTATTCATTCCCTTTTGAGGACGTTTTTACGTTCTCTGTTGTTTCCTAGCATTTTCAGTTATCTGCTTTGCCCTTTGACCTTTCTTACTACCCCAAGGGTATCCACCAAATGCCTCGCTCCTGTGATTGCTTTTTGCAGGCTAAGGATGATAAGTCTTTCCTTACTTAGATGATGATCTGCTTCAGGCAGCCTCTCCAGAGATTCTACTGCAATATCTCCACTTTGTCATTTCCCTTCTGCAAAGCCTGAGGTTCACTGTAAATTTCCAAAAGTCCTTTCTGACTCCTTCATAGGATCATGTATTTCTGGGGTGCAGGATCTAGACTATTCAATGTTCATAGGTTCATACTAGGCTATCTGCCCTAGGGCATTTATAAGCCTAGCCAGTGTGTGTTTGGCTTTCGCCACCCATTTTAAATTAATTTTGCTATGCCCTTTTTCGAGGTTAGTATACTGTGCCTCTGTCTAACAGTGACACAGAAGTGATACCCGGGGTAAACCTACGATCTCCCATCCACTCAAGATTCCTTTTGAAGAGAGTCAGTGAGGGACTCTGCCTAACCTGGACTGGGATTTTATTCCAGAGTGAAGGGAGCCTCTGGGTTATGCATCTTTCCCTCCAGCATGTCCTATTTATTTCAGTGCTGAGGTTCAAGTCTCTCGAGCGTGTAGCTCGATGGGATTTAGATTTTCTGAGGTGCAGCATGCCCATTAATTCCGGGTTGGACATGGCTTTATACGTCAGGCACAGATCGTCTCTGAGCAGGCAGTATGCCACTGAGTAGAGCTGGAGTTTCTTTAACCGGGCAGCATATGGCATCTGTTTGAGCCCTTTGATCCTCTTGGTGAGGTACTTTTGGGGTCTTTCCAGTTGCTGCAGGTGTCTGGTAAGGTACATCCCAAAAGGGGCATTGTACTCAATATGGGCCTGATGAGGGATGAGTAAAGCGGCACGATGAACTCCCCTGATCCCCTTGACATCCTTGACTCCTCCCAAGGCCTTGACTCTTATTTCATTCTTTAAATCCCTTCTACCTCTGGCTTTAATCACTGCAGGGGAGTGTCTGAGAGCTCTACGTTTTATGGACTCCACCATTCCTCTGCTTCCTTTTGCCAAACTTCACATGAGAAAACATCAGTAGTTTCTAAAGTCAGTTTGGCTTCTGCATTCACATCCCCTGGACTTCTTAGTTCCTCTTCTTCCATGCCTCAGTCTGGAATTTCAGTGGTGTATTCAGCAGTTGACTCTTAATCCAGTGCTCCCTTTTCAACCCCCTCTTCCCTTTCAGGAGTTGCTCACAGATGCTTCAGACATGGGATGGGGACATCCTTTGGCTCTCTAAAGGTGCCAGGGTCCTTGGTTGCCTTAAGAAAGTAAAGACCACATTAGTGGCAAGGAGATGAGAGCTTTTCTGCTGGCTCTTAAAGCTTTTCAACCTCAAAGCTCCCCAGAGCCTCTCAAGGTGTTTACAGATAATACCACAGTGATGTGGAATGTCAGCAAGCAAAGGGGGATGAGATCTTGCATCCTTTGCAGGTTGGCTCTTTTAGTGTGGAAACTAGCTATCCAGTACTGTGACACTTCAGGCAGTTTGTATTCCCTCGGGTCAGAACATTGTGGTAGACAATCTGAGCAGCTCCATAACACAATCCCATGAGTGGATGAGTCACAGGGATGTGTTTCTGGACATTGTCTACCAGCGGGGTACTCCAGAAGATCTATTCGCCTCCCCTCTGAACAAACCGCTTCCTCTTTTTTGTGCCAGAGTTCCAGGTCCTCTGGAATGGAAGGCAGACACCCTGTCTTTTTCTTGAAAGGGGATGTTTCTTTATGCCTTTCCTCCCCTTCCCCTCATTCCAAAAGAATACAATTAGATGCTCCCATAATCTTGCTGGTGACTACCTTTTTGGGCCAGACATCACTGGTTCATCCTTTTTCTATATTTACCCAGAGGCAGTTATCACAAGTTACCTGACAGGGTGGATCTAATTACGCAAGTTGAAGAATCTCTCATCCATACTTACCTGTCCACTCTTCAACTGACACTGTGGGCGATAGGATTTTGATTCCATACAGGCACCTTTTTTTCTGAGGATGTGCTTAGGCTCCTGCAGGAGGGCAGGAAGTCCACAACTAGGAAATCCTACTTCCCCAAATGGAAGAGGTTTTCTGTTTGGTGTCTTTCTATTAACCTGGATCCACTTTCCGTGGATGTTCCTTTGGTTCTATCTTGCCTGTGTGAGCTGCTAAGTGCTAGGTTGGCCTAATCTTCTGTTAGGGCCCACTTATCAGCTATCTCTACTTATTTGCCTTTTTCACCCCATTTAGCTTTTAGATTTGAGGCTAAACAGTTTAACTGTGTCCTTCACATTATACCTCCCAGGAAGCCTGTCCCTCCTGCCTGAAATCTTAATTTTGTTAGAAAAATTGATCCATGCTCCTTTTGAGCCTGCAGCTTCAGCTTCCTTACAGCATTGTTCTTGGAAGTCTGTAGTTTTGTTAGCCCTTACTTCTGCCAGAGAATTGTCTGAGCTTTAAGCCATTATGGCATGTCTTCCTTTTTTAGTTTTCCATAAGAACAGGGTGTTCCTTAATACTAATCCTTCTTTTATGCACAAGTTGGTGAATGAGTTGTCACTCTGTTCGTTTGCTCACTTTTTTTCCCCTTCTCTGCAATCTGCTAGTGAGAAGGTGCTGCACACATTGGATGTGCATAGACAAACTCCAATTTTATTTGGATAAGACTAAGACTTTTTTGTAAATTTTATCAGCTCTTTGTTTCCTTTCATTCTAAATCCTTGGGTTTGGCTGTTTCTAAGAAAACTGATTCTTCTTGGATTTCTAAGGTAATTTTTTTTGTCATGCTTTCCATGGCAAGAGCCTCTTTTCTTCTATTAAGGATCATTCTACTAGGGCTTCAGCTTCTTTTGGTTCTTTCTTCAAGGATTTGGATACTAACTCTATTCTTGAGGCTGCTACATGGTCTTCTGTGCATACATTTTCCAAGCACTATAAGTTGGATGTGATTTCTGGAGCTGGCTTTGCTAGAGCCGTTCTGCATAGTTTCCTGGAGAGCTCTGCTGGTTCATCCTCCTTTCTCTCTTCTTCCTGAGCTTTTGCACTCTCCCTGTTGTAAAGAATACCGCAACAGTGAAATGGAAGGGCATAGAACAGTTGTGTAAGCTCTCACCATAACAGTAGATGTCCTTCTCTTCACTCTTGCGTTATTCACTCCCTCCCTCCTTCCCCCTGGTTCTTTTCTCTTCTGGATGTACTGGTTACCTCTTTTTTCCTTGTCTGGCATTCCTACTGGGGCTGTCAGTTCTGAGGATGGTACTTCTGGATGTAACCTCTATACCCTATACTATACATGGGAGCATATATGTAACGTACGGCGAACCTTAAAGCAACCTAAAGGCTTTGGTATATTGGCCGGACGTCGGGCCACCTTTGGCAGGGAATCCATATTATAAAGAATACTGCAACAGTGAAGAAAAGGACTTTTACCATTATGGTAATATCTTACACAAATGTACTGTCTCTAGAATGCCTACTGTCATATCAAGATCCAGAGGCAATCCAAGAGATTCTTCCATTCCGGTTTGGGAACCAAGCACGGTCAGTTCAAAGCACAGCCGTTCAGTCTCACCACAGACCTCCCCTGGTGTTCACCAAGATTAATGGCAGTCGTAAAAGCTTATCTCAGGCTACAAGGGAGCCAGGTCATTTGTATTTAGATGACTGGCTTCTAGCTGGTACCTCCAAGGATCTGTTATTACAGCACTGGTCAGTCCTTTCTGTCCCTGACAACTCACTTGGAAATGTCAAAAAGCTTCAACAAAAGCTAAGTATTCCCCTCTCAGAGCATAGAATTTATAGTCTGCCAAATAGACACAGTACAGCAGATAGCAACACTCCTCCGGGCAAGAGTCAAAAGGTCCATAGCACTTAAGGTGTTACAACTCCCTCAACCAAGACTCATTCTATGACTCTTAGGACTGATGGCCTTCTCTGTCACTTTGGTCCCTTTGACCAGGTTATCGCATGAGAGTTCTGCAGTGACCACTAACAGTACAGTGGTCATATAAACTTCAGCTTCCTCACAGCAGGGTTCGTCTGATGTAGGTGTGCAGGGATCATATACAGTGGTAGATTACATCCCAAACAGTTCAGGGCAGGTCCTTCTACTCCCAAAGCCGCAGTCACCATGGACATCTCCCTTCTAGGTTAGGAGGGGGCATTACGAAGGGAAGACCATTCAAGGGACTTGGTCATCTACAAAGGCCAAATTTCACATCAGTGTCTTGGAGTTGAGGGCAGCCCTTCTAACATTGCAGGATTTTCAGGATCTCCTGCCAAATGATGCGATTGCCATCCACTCTGGTACCATTTCAATGGTTTGGTTCATCAGCAAACAAGGTCAAATATGCTCATACCTTCTTTGCAGGGAAGTCATGAGAGTTTGAAAGTAGGCGATGTCTTCAAACTGCTTTCTAGTAGCAATACATATCCCTGGAATGTTCACTGTTCTAGCAGACAAACTCAGTAGAACTATACTGTTGCTTCATGGTTGTTGTCTCAAACAGTGGCAACTGAGTTTTTCAGCTGCTGGGGCCAACCTTGCTGTGACCTTTTTGTTCTGTACCCCAACAACAAATGAAGTTACTTTGCTGTCACCCCCCCCCCCCCCCCCCACTGAGACAGTCCCGTAGAGATGCTCTAGTCTATTTTTGGTGCCCAGGTATCCTTTACACTTTTGCACCAATTCCCCTCATCACCAGATTCAGTCATAAAGCCATGGAATACAAGACCAGGATAGTCCTCATTCCCTCTTTTGGCCTCGGCAGGTATCGTTGCCCTTTCTTTGGTCTCATCTTCTGCACCCACCATGGGTTCTGGAGCCCATCTCTGATGATCTCAGTCATCCAGGTGTTAAAACTAACCACATGGTTTCCCCAGTTTTATATAGTCTCTCTCTCTTGGAGGGATTCAACCAAGAAGATTTAAAACGGTAAATGGATACGCTTCTCAATGTAGTCCTCTTCAAAGGGTTTATATCCCTTTTAAGCCCCTTTGCCAGTGATTTTTGACTTTTTTTTGTGAACTTTTTATTTCAGGCTCTAGTTATTCTACAGTCAAAGTCCAGATAGCTGCCATTTCAGACTTTCACGTAAGACATAATGATGCATGTATTGCTTCTCTTAAGGTGACCAAGGCCTTTCTTAGAAGAACATTTTTATTGAGACCCCCCAGTTCGTGATCCGGTCTCTCCTTGGGATATTACAATTTTACTTCAGTCCTGGACTGAAAAACCCTTTGAATCTGCAGCTTCATCAGATCTGAAGTTATTTTCTTTTCTTGGAAAACTTATATTTTTGGTTGCCATTACGTCAGCAAAATGTGTGTTGGGGTTACAAGCACGTATCATGCAATCCTTTATTCCTTATTTTTAATATGAACAGGGTTTCACTGAGGTCAAACCTCTCTTTCCCAAGGTGGCTTCAGAATCTAACCTGAACCAAAAAATTGATTTTCCAGTATTCTTTCCAAACTTCGCTAACAAAGGAGAATATTCCCTACATACCTTAGATTTCCATAGGCAATTCAGATTCTGTCTTCACTGTACTAAGGGCTTCAGAAAGTCTAATTGTTTGTGTCCTTTTCCAAGATAAAGCCTGGCTAATGTGCATTTAAAGTTACTCTTTCAAAATGGCTAGCAGATTATGCTTCATAGGTGTTTACTAGGCTAACGACCCCAATGGCCTTTTTAAGCATAGCCTTGCATCCCAAATCTCTGACAAGTTCTGATGCCCTTGATATAAGTGTAAGCAGGCGTTAGGAAGATGAAGCATTTACATTCATTCATTCATTTACAAGTCAAAAGGGCTGTCATTACACTCTAAACCCAAGGCCCACTCTACCAGAGCAATGGCAGTTTCAACAGCATTTACAAAAGGAATGCCGGTCACTGATACGTGCTGCATCGACTTGGTGTACTTCTCTTACCTTCGTATCTCATTAAAAGTTAGATATGCAGTGTAGGACTCTAGCATCTTTTGGCTTTGCCATTCTCCCGAGTGTCCTTCCTCGAGTCCACCCAGTTTGCCTTTTGGGTAGCTTGGGAATCTGTCCCACATGTTGTCAGATGAAAATAGACAACATCAGATATGAAAGTTATGTACTTACCATAACATTTGTCTTATTTTCATCTGGTTCAACTTCTCTCCTTCCTTCCCTCTTCCAAATTGTCATTTTCTTCTTCTAGGGATTGACTAGACCTTGTCTGGACCCTGTCTGCCCATTTTTCCACTTTTCTTTATAGTGTATTTCCCTCAGTATTTTCTCCACTACTTACTACATTATTTAAGACCAATTGGAGTCAGTCAGCAAGCTCTGTCTGAGGTAATTTAGGCAGGAGAGGGGAACTGTATGTAGGGGAGGAGTCAGAGCATTCGGATCCAGTACTCTGATATAAGGTGCCAAGGTTGGATCCGAAATCCTACATGTTGAACCAAATGAAAATAAGACAACATGGATCTAACATTGTAGTAAATACATATGTTTTTATCACTTTAAATAGAATCACATTGATGGATAGTTACTCACTGATATTAGCCATTTCATTTGCTGCCATTCAGATGCTAAACTACAGTATTTACATGATAGTAAATCCATGTAGACTTGTTTATTTGCAGGTATACTGAACTCCAAGACACATGAGCAGTTGTATACGTGACTGCAACTACAGTGTTAATAGTATAGCTACACTACTAACTACATTACTGGTGTGTTAGTAGTGTACATAGTTGAAGCATTTGTTCTGTGTCCATTTTAGGATATCCATTCTTTTGCAAGATGTACAGGCTCTTTTTTTATTTCTCAAATGTTTATTTTTATCTTAAGTTTGTTGGACAGGTATGTCCATTTGTCCAGTGACCATTTTCAGTCATGCTCTGGGCTGTTACTTAGGCAAAAACACTGTGCACCTTTAAGATAGCAATGTGCAAAAGCAGAAGGAAGAAAAAAGTCGTCAAGTCAGAGGTAAGCACTGAACAAAGCTACGTTTTTATAGGAGAATCTTTGTTACAAATAACATTCCATATGTAGTCTTGTTATATAAAAAATATTAGATTAGAAACCCATTTTAAAAGGGATGTCCCATTTTCAGAATAATTCCATATATATGACTGCAGTTTTACAGCTTTGTTGCTTCTTGCAAGTTTGCATACAATTTGTGTTCTTTTTCATAACTTCTGTTTCTAATTTTATGCACTTTGGATTACATTTCAGTTAGCAGACTGGACGAGAGAGAAGCAGAGCTTAAGAAGGAGTTCAGTTCTCTGCATCAAAGACATACAGAGGTATGTATGTTTAAAACCAGCAAGGAAGAACCAAGTTCTAGTGACCGCATTTGTTAAATCAGCAATCTTCCATCCAGTTGTGATGGTGGTCTCTGTTAATATACACCTCCCTCTAGTGGCAGTTTGCAATTTTACAGTTTGTTGACGGACATGTGCGTGGCAAAGTGGAATAGATTGCAAAACTGTTCAGGTTGTTGGCTGATTTTGTGATTGCTTTCCCTTTATTCTTTCCCATTCTTTTCCCCCTTATAGCCAAGTGACTGACTCATATGTTTTGTTTTTATTTTTATTTTTCACAAAAAAAAAAAAAGTCAGGTGTGTTGCATAGGCCAGCCGTAATTCTGGAATCTGCAGTGTTTAATCCTTTGTTACTTCATTGCAGCTGTAGCATGCTTAATATTGTATATTTGAATTGGCCCCTATTCCAAACTGTAAACCTCACAAAGGTGGAAAATTTTGAACAGCTTTTGCTGGTACTTTTGCAAAGGCACGATTAACTTTCTAAACAGAGGGTTTCTTAGTCATCTGCAAGACATGTGTTTGGTGCTTCCTCCATTGTTCAAGGGAGGCAGTTGGCAGCAAGGTAGACAAGTTAGCATCAAGTCAGAGGAAGTTCCCATCTGAGGAGTGTGAGTGCTTCCATGAAGGCATTTTGCTCCCTTTTTTAGTTGGTTTACTTTTTGAGCCAGATTCTTTGTTTTGGTGGTAGGGAAGCAGTTAAAGTAGTGTGGGATATATAGAAATTATTTCTCTCCACAAAAACTTCCATAGTTCAGAACCTATCATGATCTTTGCCCATACTGGTCTTTCTTAGGAGGGTGAGGTGACATTACTTAGATCCAAGCTGTCGCTTTGAATGTTTGCAGTATGAGACGGTGTCAAGGTGACAGTGAGCATTCCTGCCTGGTCTCATTTATTTCAACTCTAACACCTGCTTAGAGACAATGGAATGACCACATCTCCATCTTCCAGGAAGGGGAACATTTGCACCTGGAGATGTTCCATTAATTCCCTCACTAGCTCCCCCCTTTAGCTTTCCAGTGTTATCCCAGAGCCTCCCTGTCTGTCGTGCAATGCAGGTTAAGTGCTGTGCAGCTGCACCACTGAGTTGTGTTCAGGAAGGTGTAGGCATCACAAAGAGCTCCATCACCTATTTTGTTTATTATGCTTTACTTTCCTTTTTCTACAGGTCTGAAGAAGCCCATTTATTATGGGTGAAAGCATTGTCTGTGGAGAATAATATGTTTTTTACTGCTGTTGGGTTTATAACAGGTGTCCATTAAAGAGCTGTTACACTACAACTGGAGTTTTTTTATCGTTTGGTGTAGCAACGTGTGTGAAGAAGTTGTATGCAAAGGGTGTTTTGGATCTTTGGATACAAGTTTACTTTTCTTCTGTAATTGCTTTAGTAGGTTGCTTTCAGCTTCTTGTTTTTTGATATGTAGAAATGGAACTGTAAATGTGTAGAGCTGCTTCTAATAGAGAACAGCCACGCCCCGTTGAACTTGACACTATAGAGTTTTAGTTCAAATTTCGTAATCCATTGCTAGTCAGGATTTCACCTACCTTAGACTCTAGCCCGGTGCCTTCCAGTGCATTTTAATCAACTGCTGTTTGAAAACTTGCCTAAAATTATTTTTACACAATGGTGTGCACAGTTTTCCAGATAGGGGCAGAGGCACGTAACACTTTCTTTCATTTCATAATACTGCTGCCGCTGGCCAGACTAGCCTAACAGAACACAAATTTGCTTTACCCTTAAAATAAGCCGGCCTTTAAATGTTTGGATTTGTAGCATTTAGGTCAGAGCAGTCACTCTGATAGGTGAATACTAAAGTTAAGAGTTCACTGGTTTACTCCCCAAATACTTAAACTCCTAATTAAATCCCTTGCCACATATATTTAAAATCGAATTGCAGATCTTTTTACTTGAAATAAAATGTAAATAATCAGAATTCAAACAGAAATAATCTTGCACAAGAAATTTTAGTGATGTACTGAACAGAAAGATGTCTCTTGGTAAGTTCCATCAGCTAATCTTGATCCTGACTATTCATAACTAAAGATAACCTGTGTGTCATGTGTATTGTCTTTCTCTACCTTTTGTAGGTCATGATAATGTGCAGATGTCATTCAGGAGGATATCTTTGTGTCTGCTCAAATAGAAAAGTCCAGTAACTCCTCAGCTAGCAGTCTCTCTTTCTGTATGAATTTCTCATGCAGGATTTCTTTTTGGTTTCGGTTTTAAATTTTGAAAGGTGCTTTCTTCAGTATATACTTTGGGAGGGGGAGGTCCCAAGTAAGGTAGTATCCTCTGACCTAGAGAAACATCATCAAGGACCAGTAGGCTTCAAGCACAGCATTAGTGGCCACAGCAGAGTTGGTTTCACTTTCAAACTGCAGTACTTTCCCACAGTAGTAGAATGTTCTGTATTTATGTATGGTTTCACTTAATACATGCCTCTTAAAAAAAAAAAAAAAAAAAAAAAAAAATATATATAATATTTATAAACAAAGTGCGCTGTGTTTTCTTTTGTATCTTAAATAACCAATTACATTTTTTCACTATCTACTTTTGTCTAGTTTTAGTTAAATTTTCCTGCAGTTCCCTTCTGAAACATTTGTAATTTTTTTCCCACCTTATTACAGGCATTCATATTCACAGTCCACTAGTGCTAGCATTTCCTTTTTTCTGTCTGAACACATCTCTTCTGTACATTAAAAAGTTCTTCTTAACCCACGGCTGGTATCCATTCACAACACTACAGGCTTATTCTTGCGCTAGTACATTAATGTTGAAGCACCTGTCACTGCTTTCTTCAGCATCCAGAAACTTTTTTTTCCCATTTCATAGCTTCATTCCTAGGCTGCATAATGTCTGTAACTGCTTTTTAGAGATATTAGGTATAAACTTTGCAATATATACTACATAGTTCTTAAAAATCTTTGCAACACATTTTTTTGTATTCTAGACATCAGATTTGCACAGTTGCTGACCTTTTCTAGACCTTTCTGTATGAATTTCTAATCATGATGTTCTAATGTCAGACTGGACAGCAGTCACACATTTGATAACAGTACCTTCCAAGCCTTCAGTTACCAGTGCAACAACTCTTTGGAGCACCTGTGGTGCTAATGAAATACCATTTTGGACTTCTGTGGAATATGTTCACTCCTAGTAGAGTAATAAATGTAAACAGGATGGTGCTTTCTTTCTAGGATAGCTGCCAAGAACATTGGTTTGATTCTAGTACTGAAAAAGTGTCACTTTGCATCCTTGAGAACCACCTATTGTGAAAGTAGTAGAGAGTGCCATTTCCTAATCACTTGTTTTGTTCAGCTCTTGCATATCACAACTTGTATACATCTTGTCCTTTGTTGCAGCAGTTATTTTCATAAATTTTGTCAACTTTGTTTCCTGTTGTACTGTCTTAAAATAGCCACAGCCAGCTGAATGCTGTTTCAGTAACAAGTCATTTTACCTCTTGGTTCTGAACTTTTTCTGGCTCCAAAGAGAAAACTCTTGCCCTTCTCTTTCCTTTCGGGTTTCCACACTGTTCAATTTTTTTTTACTTCAGAGCTCAAAGTACTTTCCTTGGAGCATGATTAACTGGGACTTAGGTTTTGTTTGTGTATGGTATTCTTTTGGGAAACTTCCTGTGGCTGCAAATAAATTGGCATAGTCAGGATATCATTAAATGTCCTTCATGTCAGTGTTGCAGTATTCATTGCATTGGGGATCCCCCTGCCAAGGGTGGCCCAATGTTCGGTCAGTATACCAAAGCCTTTAGATTGCTTTAAGGTACACTGTATGTCACACACATGCTCCTTGCATAGCATAGTGCATAAAGGTGATGCCTGGACATACCATCCACAGAATTTGTTTATCAGTCTGACAACCATCTCTGATCTTCTGTTTGATCGCCCAAGTCATTGCTGGCGTACCTAGCTGTTCAGGTAAGTGCCCCATTGGATTTGCTCATCTTCTTTTTGCTTTTTACTTTGGGGGTGGTGTGAGTTTCATGGTCATCCAGAAAGGGTAAAAGCCTGTGTAGGGAGACCCCCCATAAAGACAGTCACAAGCAGTGCTAGGGTTTGTTTAGGTGCTTCTCGCGAACATATGTTCTATCCTAGTTGTCAGGCTTTTGTTCCAAAGACCTTGCGTAGTAGTCTTTCATCCCTCGCTGTCTATCTCAAAAAACATAGTGTAAAGCTTTTAGCAAAAGACTCTATGGAGGGTACATCTTGGCTTCAGGGTCAGCCATCTTTGAAGAAGACCAAAAAGTCAGGTCAGGATGTTGGTTGTGTTTTCACTGTTGCAGTCATTACATTTGGATTATCTTCTTGCGGGATGCCCTCAAGTCAGCCTGATTAACAAAGTCTTGGGTCCTGTGTTGGTTGCTGTCCCTTGTTCCATGACGTCAGGTCATCAGGGGGTATAAAACATGCAGCCGACGCCATTACATCAGTCTTTCTTGCTGTGCAGTGCCCGAAGCAGAAGCAGTTCGCAAGTGCCGGTCGGCTGACTCCTGAAACTTTCATTTTTGAGTTTCAGAACTAAAGTCTTCAATTAAAGCTGCGTACCTCGTTGAGGAAACTTTTTCTTGCTCCTTACCAATGTCAGTAAAAGTTAATAATTGCATTACTTGTGGAAAGCAAATGCCTCATAAAGATTTTCATTCGTACTGTATTCCTTGCATTAGTTGTATTGACAGCGTTAATTTGTGTGAATAACGGCTTGTTTAATAAAGTGTCTTCCTTCGTTCGACTCTTATTTGGTGGCTCGTGGAGTTTTACAGTTTTTAGTTTCTTTCTGGCCATTTTTGTGTCGGTTTTTGGTATTCCTTGCCTAGGCCCTGACCACGAAATATCTTGCTCAGTTTTGTGCTTTATTTAATCAGCGCACTGTCCGTCATCTGTATATTTTTGCCTCTAAATATTTCAGTTCTCGGTTTAATTATCCAGAAATGTCGTTTGTTAGCCATCCGACTACCAGGATTCCGACAAAACGCAAAGATAAAGACAGAGATAGGCCGCCGTGGTCCAAAACTGGCAACGACGCTTCTCTTAAGCCAGTCGCCAGTACTCAGTGAGGTGCTTTCGCAGCACCTGATACCCCCTACTAATGATTCGCAGGCCTCTACTGAGACCCATTCAGAGTCTGGTATGCCGCGAGATGCTTCATCTATGGAACCTGCGGATGTCTCTACCTTGGATGGGCCCAGAGCCGCTGTGCAGGCACTGACTTCTGAGGGTGTATTCAGTCCTATGGACTTGCATATTAAAGCTACACCTCCTTCATTACTTAGGCCTAAATCTCGATCCATGTCTAAAAAACCGATGCCCAGGCCACATGCTCAGGTCTCTATGCCTAAAAAACAAATGATAAGAATGGCTGAAGATCTAATAACTCTAATCAGGGGTAGCCAACTCCCCCCCCCCCTTCTAAGAGGCCTAGGACTGAGGTTGACTATGAATCTTCTGATCAGGATTCTGTTTTTTCTGACTCTTCTCATGATCTGGATTTGTCCTTACCCACTTATGAGGATTCTGATGCAGAGAACACTATTCAGTCTGCTTCCCCTCCTGAGCATTTTCCTTTTGGGGAAACCTTAAATACTCTAAGGGAGCATTTCCACTGGGAAGGCCAGGATTTTTCTGATTCAAAAAAGAGGCTTGGGGATTTCCTTCTCCTACCTCAGCGTAGGCCTTTAGCTATTCCTCCTGTACTAGACATTGTTGAAGATGCTTTCTTGGAATCTAGTTTCGCCCCTGATTCTGTGCCTCCTGCTCCTGGAAAACCTGACAGGTACTACAGGGTCCCTGAATCCCACAAGTTCCTTTTCAAAAATACTATTGCAGATCCAGAGACTATTTCACAGGGGCCCGAGGGCATTAAGGCTTCTACTGCTAAAAATCCTACCCCTTCTGATAGAGACTCCAGGGTGCTGGATAGATGGGGGTAAGAAGGTTTACACTTCTGCAACCTTGTCCATTAAGGTTTTAAACTGCCAGTTTCATATGTTAAAATATCAGCAACATGTTATTGGACTGCTTAAACAGAAAATGATGTTGATTCCTGAGGATTTAATGCATTCTGCCAAACAAGTTGGAAAACATACTTTGCAATGTGGTTTTGATTCATTAGAGGCCTCTTGCAGGGCTGCTGTTACTGGGTCTGTGCTCAGAAGGCATGCTTGGCTTAAGGAGCAATCTTTACCTGATCATGTTAAAGCTAAATTGTTGGATGCTCCTTTAAATCAGGACCACCTGTTTGGCAACAAGGCTGAGGAAGTTCTTAAAAAGATGGAAGATAAAGCTAAATCTATGCAAACTGCTAAAGATTTTGTACAAGTTCAGCCTCCTAGATTTAGTAGGCACTGGCCCTCTAAGAATTGGTCCTTTCCAGCCCCTTCCAGGTCTTCTCAAGCCAAACCCAGACACAGCAAAAACCTCAGGTTTCAGTCCCAGGGGACTCACAAAACTAAGCAGTGGGGGCCTCCACTTCCAAGTCTGGGAATAATAAGACTCCCCCTATGGTAAACTGTCTCAATGACTTCCTTTTAAAATTTCCAAGCACTTATCAACTGACTGCCCCTTTGGGGGGAAAGATTGCTCTTCATGCAAAGAATTGGGAACCCATTACCCAGGACAAATGGGTTTTAAATGTAGTGTCCCACGGATACAGATTTCACTTCCACACGTTGCCAACACCAAGTGGGTGGCTGGACCTACCCCCCAAATCAGTGGGCAGAGGCCCCAAAACAAGTACTTTCTCTATTAAGCATGGGGGCTATTCAACTGGTACCAGAAGAGGAAAAGGGACAATGTTTCTACTTGAGACTTTTCCTGGTACCCAGAAAAGACCATTCATGGCGTCCTATCTTGGATCCGTCTACTCTAAACACCTTTTTGGAGATTCCAAAATTCAAGATGCTGACTCTTCGCCAATTACTTCTGTGCTAGGCAAAGATGCCTGGTTGGCAACACTAGTTTTAAAAGAAGCATACCTGCACATCCCAATCAGGGAATCTTGCAGAAGATACCTACGCTTCAAAACAGGCTACATGCACTATCAGTTCTCTGCACTGCCCTTTGGCTTATCGATTGCGCCCAGGGTATTCACAAAGTGCCTAGCTCCAGATATTGCATTTTGCAGGCAAAGAAATATTCAAATATACCCATACCTGGATGATTGTCTAATTCAGGCAGAAAGCCAGGACATACTTTTGAATCCTCTGGCCTTTGTAAAAAGGGTTCTAACTTGTCTGGGGTACACCATAAATGAAAAGAAATCACACCTGGTACGCTGTCAACAAATTATATTCCTGGGAGCAAGCTTAAATACAACTTCCCAGATGGCTTACTTCATGCCAGAAAAGCAAATTCATTTGACAACCTACTTCAAACAAGTGGCCACAAAAACCCTGCTATATCTGCAAGACAAATACTGCAAGCCTTGTGGTTCATGGCCTCCTGCATTCTTCTAATTCCATATGCAAGACTGTATATGAGGAAACTACAGTGGTATCTAAAAAGCCTATGGTGTCAACATTCTCAAGACCTAGAAACAATGATTCCTATCGTACCTTGCCTACGCCTAGAGTACCTTTGGTGGGCAGTGGCCTGCCACCAAAACAAGGTACTACCTTTCACACCACCCACTGCCGCCCAAACCCTAGCAGATGCATCAGACTATGCATGGGGGGCTCACCTGGCAGGGAAGTGCATTCAGGGCAAATGGAACCCAAGTCAAATGCACCTGCATATCAATCAAAAAGAAATGTTAGCTGAACAGAATGCTCTGACAGCCTTCAAGGACCACATTCTTCCAGGACAACTAATGGTAAAGACGGACAACACCACTGTTATGTGGTACGTAAACAAGCAGGAGGGTACACATTCTTACCCCCTCTGCAGACTAACGATGGCATTGTGGAACACAGCCTTGAGCTACCAAGTGCACCTACAAGCTCAATTCCTGCCAGGAAAATTCAGTACACTGGCAGACGGACTAATCGGAAACCTCATGGACCCACATGAGTGGAAACTGGAACCAAGGATTTTCAACATGTTGACAAGCAAATGGGGGAGCCCAGATATAGACCTGTTTGCCTCTCCCCAGAACTACCAATTGGACGAATTTTGCACAAGGACTCCCCACAAACATACCTGGAAAGTGGATGCTCTGTCCTTCAACTGGAAAAACCTATCAGTTTATGCCTTCCCCCCTCTGCCTCTGCTCTCCAAAGTACTACTAAAAATTAAACAGGACAAACCAAGGGTGATTTTGATTGCTCCAGACTGGCCGTGCCATCACTGGTACCCCCTCCTGTGCAGTGTCTCACAGTTATCTCCATGGCACCTGCCTCAGATTCCTTCCCTGCTGTCTAAGCAGGAGAACCAGATTCTGCACCCTCAGTTTCCAACACCGAACCTTGCAGCCTGGCTAATTACTTAATCTCTCATTTACCATCCCTCAGCAAACCTGTGATGGATATCCTCTTAGAGGCAAGGAGGCCTAGTACTAGAAAATCTTATGCTGAAAAATGGAAAAGATTCTGTGCCTGGAACCAGTCTCAAGGGATGAGCACAGCAGTGCCCAATTTACCTCAGATTTTACAATACTTGGTGAGATGCTTCACAAGGGCCTGCCTTTTTCCTCCATTAAAATCCACGCCTCAGCCATTTCAACTCATTATAACACAGAACCTCCCCTCTTCTCTCATCCACTGCTCAAGCAGTTCCTCAGAGGGGCCAGAAATTTGAGACCACCTAGGAGAGCTGCAACCCCAGCCTGGGACCTTAACTTTGTCTTGGAGAAACTCACTCTACCTCCTTTCGAGCCAGCTGCTACTGCAGACTTAAAATTTCTTTCTTGGAAAACAGCTTTCCTTTTAGCAGTCACTTCAGCTAGAAGGGTATCTGAATTACAGGCCCTTATGGCAGTGGAGCCTTTCATCATCTTTCATGCGGACAGGGTGTCCCTCAGAACCAATCCATCCTTCATGCCCAAGGTGGTATCCAGTATGGCTCTTAATCAGTCCATTCATTTGCCAACCTTCTTTCCCAATCCACAGTATAAAGGGGAACGGATACTGCATTCCTTAGATGTGCACAAACAACTTGGATCCTTCTTGGACAGGACTAAACCTCAAAGGAAATTTGAACAACTGCTAGTGGCATTTGCTGCATGGACAGAGGGGAAGGCTATTTTAAAGCAAACCATTGCATTCATTTCTGCTGTAAGCACCATGGAAAATCTATTCCCCAGGTGATCAGACCTCACTCCACCAGGGCTGCATCTACCTCTACAGCCTTTCTCAGAGGCATCCCTACCAGGGACATCCTAGAATCTGCTACCTGGAGTTCTGTACATGCTTTCACCAAGCATTATCATTTGCCAATTTTCTCTAAATCCAGAGTTGGCTTTGCCACTGCAGTCTTGCAGGGCCTTATAGCTGGCCCTAATGCTATCTAAACTCTTCCTCCCAACCATAGCTTTGGGAATCTACCCAAATGTAATGACTGCAAAAGTGAAACACGAAGAACATAGTACAGTTTTGCACACTTACCATAAATGTAGATGTTTGAGTGTATTCACTGTTGCAGTCCTGGTTACCTTCCCTCCACCCCCTAACTTCTTTTGGCTATACCTCTACTTTCCTTTACTATGCTTCAAAGCCTTTTTGGTGTATTTGCTTTTTTGTTGGAGGTATATCTTTGTACTTTTATGTTTAATTGCTTCCCATTAGGGGGGCACCTGACATCTGGGGCAAGAAAAACTGATGTAATGGCGTTGGCTGCATGTTTTATACCGTTGACAACCTGATGTCGTGGAAGAAGGGACAGCAACTGACGCAGGATCCAAGACTTTGGTAATCAGGCCGACTGAGGGCAACCCGCAAGCAGATAACCCAAATGTAATGACTGCAACAGTGAATACACTCGAACATCTACATTTATGGTAAGTGTACACAGCTGTACTTTCTTTGCCTCTGCCTCCTTCATCGAACATCTCTCTCGAGGCTGATGAAAGCCTGGAGGTTTGCCCGGTTCCTGGGTTGGATTCTTGTGCCGCAACTGGTTCGGAGGCTGGCATGGAGCTGGCTGCTTGCACGTCCTCTGTGGCCCTGCTGACATGTATTTTGGACATTCAGGGGAGCCACAGCTAGTTATCACTGAAGGGCGTAGGTTGTTCATCAGATACTGGTAAGGGAGGAAGTCCTGACTACGATTGAGTGTAGGGGGACATATCCTTAAATAAGCAAAAGAGAAAACATCCAAGAACCCAAGACCAGGTAGCCAAAGGCTCCAAAGGAGTTTCTGGTTATGCATAAATATGGGGGGTGGGGAGTGGGGGAGGTGGGTATAAGATTTTACATCATTCAGCCGGAGATTTACTATTTTATGTAGTTCTGAAAATGTCTATCTTTCATTTAGATGAAAGCAGTTAACCATTTTAACAACATGTATAATAAAGTTCCTTTGGAGTCTTTGGCTACCTGGTCGTTAGTTCTTGGATACTTTGGATTTATTTTATGATCCAGTGTGGTTGCTTGCCTGGTTGGTTAAAAGACAAAGTCGTGTTTCTTCTGCTTCTAAGTACCCTCAAAGTGAATGGCAGAATTTTACACCGGACTTATTCAATGCTCTTAATGGTCTTGAAACCTCTTTGGGAGTCTCTGTCCTGGGTCCTCCTCGGTCATCTTCCCCTCTCAAGAGTTCTTGGGATCAGGATTCATCTGAGGAAGATGAGGATTTGGATGAGGAATTCTTGGCCTGTTCAAACCAGATTTCTTCCCCTCTGGAGTATGGCTGTGAGGAAGAGGAGTCTACTAGTCCTGAATCCCCTTTTGAGGAGATTTCATTTTGGGGATACTATTGCCAGGATGATGGAATTCTTTAAATGGATTTGTTCCAAAGTTTCTGAAGTGCAGAAGAGATGATATGAGCTATTTCAAGTCGAGTGTCTTAGACCCTGTGCCGTTTCCTCTATTTTGACTTCTTTATTGGATGCTTTTTCTTTTGCATCTCAGGCCCCAGCCCCTTGCTGCTGAGAAACCAGGCCAGTTTTATAAAGTGCCTGATGACTGCAAATTCCTTTACAAGTGTCCATCTGCTGGTCAGTCGGTGGTCTCTGTGGCATCCGACAAGCCTTCTAAATTACTGCCTTTGACTAAGCTTCTTCATTCTGATAAGGAGAGGAGGACCATGGAAAGGCTGGGTAAAAAGATTTGCACTTCAGCTACACTATCCTTTCTCTCTGTTAATTATAAAACTCATATGACCAGATATGTTTTGGCTCTCCTGTCTCAGACTTGTCAGGTTATTTCTGACCTTCCTGATTCTGACGGTAAGACTTCTGCCTTGTCTGTTAGGGGCTTATTCCCAGGTAGCTCACCATTCCATTAAATTTAGTTATGTTTCAGCAGATGCTTCCTCCAGGATGCTGCTTCTGGCTCTGTGTTCATAGGTAGGTACTAGACTATCGGCCCAAGGGCCTACATAAGCCTAGCCAGCAAGGTTCCATAGCTTACACCACCCACAAAAGTTATTTTCTTGTGCCACTGTCCAGCAGAGACACAGAAGTGATCCCCGGGGTGTATTTCCTATTTTCCATCCACTCAAGATTTTTCTTGGAGTGCTAATGAAGAACTTTGCTTGACATAGATGGGTAGCTTGTTCAGAGTATAGGAAGTCTCTGGGATAGGAATCTAACCCCCCCAGCATGTCCTGTTTATTGTGGTGACAAGGTTTAGGTTCCTAGGGTGTTGTAGCTTGGAGGGATTGGGATTTCTTTAGGTGTAGCATGTCCAGTAGCTCTGGGTTTGACATCGCTTTATATGTTAGGCAGAGATCACCTTGGAGTAGGCGATATGCTACGGAGTAAAGCTGGAGTTTGTTGAGGAGGTCAGTGTAGGGCATTTGTTTGAGGCCAGTAATCCTCCTTATGAGGTACTTCTGTGGTCTTTCCAGCTGCTGCAGATGTCTTGTGAGGTACATCCCAAAAGGGGCGTTGTACTCTATAATGGGTCTAATGAATGACGAGTAGAGGGGAACAATGACCTCTTTTTTCCTGGATGAGAACCCTTTTATGATGAGGTGTGCCACGTAGAAGGACTTCTTGACTACTGTGGCAATGTGACTATCAAAGGAGAGACTACTGTCCACCTGGGTCCCAAGGTCTCTTATCACTCATTCGGTGTTAAGTAGATTGCTGCCTATGTGGTAGTTCATGGGTACAGAGTTTTTACCAAAGGGGATGACGCTGCACGTTTTGGCATTGAGCTTCAGGCCATGACTTTACACCAGGCATCTGTCTCAGTGTGGCCCTTCTGTAGGATGTCCACATCATTTGGGGACTTGACTATGGCTCCTACTTTGCAGTCATCTGCGAACTTCGTTAGCCAGAGGCCATCTGTGTTTGCCTGTACTGCAGAGAAGTAGATACCAAACAGGAGAGGTCCCAGGACTGAACCCTGTGGTACTACACTTGTCACTGCTTTGAGGTCAGATTTGGAGTCTGCAGCTTTTACAGTGTGGGTTCTGTTAGTGAGCCAGTTGGCAACCTATCTTGTGACACAGGGATTTATACCTAGTTTAGTGAGTTTAGCTATAATTCCAGAATGGGGGATGGTGTTGAAAGCCTTGGCAAGGTCAAGATAGGCTGTGTGAACCACCTTACCCTCATCCACGGCTTTGGTGACTGCCTCAAAGAAGTTGATCAGGTTCAGGAGGCATGATCTGCCTTTCACAAACCCGAACTGGGTGGGATCCAGAGTTTGGAGGTTACCAATGTCTTTGTTTGAGTTCCATAGTGATACATTCCATGGTCTTGCAGACCAGGCTTGTCAGGCTAATAGGTCGATAGTTCCCGGGATCAGTGAGGAGATATTCCTGGCTATGGCTTCATCCTCTGCCTGATGCTATTAAGACTAAGTTGATATTAAGACTAAGCTGATGGATACTCCTCTGGACGACAAATGTTTGTTTGGTACTGCTGCAGCTCATTTGTTCAAGTCCCTGCAGGAGAAAGGCAGGTTGTTACAGGATCTGGAGCATATTTTTGTTTCACCAGTGCCCAAGTTCCAGAGAAACTATTCTACAAAACCAGCTTTTGTTAGAAGATAGTCTCATCTTCCTCCTCCTAAAAGCAAAAAGGTTGGTTGGAGGGTCCCCCTCCTCTGTGTCTACACAGACCCCTCCAGATCAGAAGACTTTTTTTTTTTTCCTGATAAACCAGGTGCTGTCTGACTACCCAGTTCTTCCCAGCCACATTCCTGATGTTCGTGTTTCACTGTTGCAGTCATTACACTTGGGTTATCCTGCTGGCAGGCTACCCGCAGTCGACCTGAATTCCAAAGTCCTGGTCCGGTGTTGGTTGCTGTCGCCTCTTCCTGGACGTCAGTGCGCCAGGGGTATAAAAGATGCAGCAGACGCCATTTTCTTCAGTCTTTCTTGCCGCGTGGTGCCCGAAGCAAAAGCAGTTCGCAAGTGCCGGTCGGCCGACTCTGGATCTGAAATTCAATTTCGAAAATCTCAGAAGTCTTCTATAAAGCTAAGTACCCCGTTGGGGAAACTTTTTTCTTGCTCCAGACCGATGTCAGAAAAAGTTAACAATTGTATTTCTTGTGGGAAGCAAATACCTCATAAGGATTTTCATTCTTACTGTATTCCTTGCCTAGGCCCTGACCACGATGTAGCTAGTTGTCGGTTTTGTGCTAGATTTAACCAACGCACTATTAAGCGTCGGTACGATTTTGCTTTTCATTACTTTGGCCAAAGGTTTAACTATATAATGCCGTCGGAACAACCGACGACCGGAATTCATAAAAAGCGCAAGGAAAAAGAAAAGGACAGGCATCCGAGGTCCAAAACCGACGAAGCCTCTTCTAGGTCAGTTGATGGTTCTCAGTGAGGTGCTTTCGCAGCCCCTAACACCCACTACCTCAGAGCCACAGGCTGCCTCCGACTCCCACATGAGACAGCTATGCCTCTGGATACGCCAGGTATTGGGCCTTCGGAATCTAATCCCTCAGATGGGTCCAGAGCCGCTGAGCAGGCATCTGCTTCTGAGGGTGTTTTCAGACCTACACAGCTTTATATCAAGCCAACTTCAGCATCCGAGACAAAGACTAAAACAGTTTTAAAGACAAGGAAACAAGTACAGCATTCTCTAGGACGGACTTCCATGCCTAAGAAACAGATGCTCAAAATGGCCGAAGACCTAATTACTTTGATCAGGGGTTCCCATTCCCCCTCCTGATAAGAGGCCTAGGCAAGATGCTGAATATGATTCCTCTGATCAGGTTTCCATTTCCTCTGACTCCTCTTAAGAACAGGGATACTCTATTCCTCTCTATGAGGATTCTGATGCTGAAGAATCTATTCCTTCAGCTTCTCCTCCTGAGGATTACTCATTTGGGGAAACCCTGCATACCATGAGGGAGCATTTCCACTGGGAGAGCCAAGATTATTCATATTCTAAGAAAAGGCTCGGAGACTTTCTTCTACTACCTCAGCACAGACCTCTTGCTATTCCACCTGTTCTAGACATTGTAGATGATGTATTTTCAGCGTCCGGCCTGTCTCCTGACTCTTTACCTCCTGCACCTGTTAAGCCAGACAGATACTACAGGGTTCCAGATTCTCATAAATTTCTATATAAAAACCCTGCTGCTGACCCAGAAACTATTTCTCAGGGTCCCAAAGGGGTCAAGGCTGCTACTGCAAAAAACCCTGTCCCCTCTGATAGAGATTCAAGAGCCCTGGACAGATGGGGGAAAAAAGTTTACACTTCTGCTTCCTTGGCTGTAAGGGCTTTAAATTGTCAGTTTCATATGCTTAAATATCAGCAATACTTAATGTCTCTGTTAAAACAGAAAATGTTGGCAAATTCTGAATGTTCTGAGAACAAGGAATTGCAGTATTTATTGCATGCAGCTGAACAAGTGGGAAAACATACTTTGAAATGTGGTTATGATTCGCTGGAGGCCTCTTGCAGGGCCGCTGTAACAGATTCTGTTATTAGAAGGCATGCTTGGTTAAAGGAACAGACTCTGCCTGATCATGTTAAAGCAAAATTATTGGATACTCCATTACAGCATGATACTTTGTTTGGTGTTAAGGCAGAAGAGGTGTTAAAGAAAATGGAGGCTAAAGCTAAATCTATGCAGACAGTGAAGGATTTCTTACAGGTACAGCCACCCAGATTTAGCAGGAACAAGCCTTCTAAGAATTGGTCCTTTCCCGTGTCGGACAGGCCACAAAGAGGCAGATAAAGACGCCCTAGAGGCAGACAACAGCCCCAGGGCTCATACAGGCCCAAACAATGGGGTGCTTCTACCTCCAAAAGCAGAGAAGACAAATCGCAGCCATATAGGAAACAGTCCCAATGACTTCCCTCTGTTAATACCAAGCACTTAACTTTTGGCAGCACCCTTAGGGGGAAAGCTAGCACTTTTTTCACAAAATTGGCACACGATCACCAAGGACAAATGGGTCCCAAATATAGTCTCTCAGGGCTACAGGTTCCCCTTTCACACCCTTCCAAAGGCAAAAGGTATGCCAGGCCTGCCACACAATCAATGGTCAGAGGCACAAAAACAAGTAAGCTTGTAACTTTGGACCTCAGAGGCATACCTGCATGTCCCAATCAGATAATCTTGCAGATGATAGCTAGATTCATAGCTGGCTCAATGCACTACCAATTCTCTGCACTGCTTTTTGGCTTATCTACTGCACCCAGGGTCGTCACAAAATGCCTGGCACCAGTAATTGCATTTTGCAGACAAAGAGGAATTCAAATATAACCCTACTTGGACGACTGCCGTATTCAAGCAGAGATCAAAGACATTCTACTAAAGCATCTGGCGTTTGTAAAAAGATTATTAATTTGCCTAGGGTACACAGTAAAAGAAAAGAAATCAAAACTAGTACCCTCAAGAGATAATATTCCTGGGTGCAAGCTTAAATACAACTGCCCAGATTGTTTGTCTGGCGTGAGATAAGCCAAGGCAACTGACTTCTTACTTCAAAAGCATGGCAACAAAGACCCAGTTATCTGCAAGAAAAATTCTGCAGGCTCTGGGCTACATGGCCTCCTGCATTCTACTAATTCCATATGCAAGACTGCATATGAGGAAACTACAATGGTATCTAAAAAGTGTTTGGACTCAACATTGCCACAGCCTGGAATCATTAATTTCACTCATTCCCTGCCTGTAACAGGGGTTTCGATGGTGGGCACAGGACTGTCACCACAACAAGGGACAGCCATTCACTTTACCCACAGCCAGGCAAACACTAACAGATGAGTCAGATTATGTCTGGGGGGCCCACATGGCAGGAAAATGTATTCAGGGCACATGGCTCCCAAGCCAAAGGCATCTTCACATCAATCAAAAAGAGATGCTATTTTATTTATTTTTATTTTATTTTACATTTGTTGACCGGGATAGTCCGACTGGATGCATGTCCATTTTCAGCGGAGGCCCGGGGAGAAAAGCTCCAAGGGTAAGCAGATACAGCATTACATAATACCAGCATTACATATTACAGACTATTTACAGAGATTACATAAGTAAGCAAGTTAAACAAATTCCACAGGTTACAGTTAATCCTGAGCGCAAGTCAGGATTAGATTAAATTACACAGTAAACTGGTTAACAGATTTTTACACATTCTAGAGAGAGAGTTAGCCAGGCTTGATACATTGACATAACCAGTGAAGTGACAAATGTTTGAGTCTAGTTTTAAATTGACCTAAGGTGGGGAAAGTAAGGTAATATCAGCTGGAAGAGAGTTCCAGGATCTACTTACAGTTTGCAAAGAGAGAATCACCGGCTGTGTTATTAATTTTGCTAGTCTGAATTAGTAGTTTGTTAGAGGATCGAAGCGGTCTAGGATTGTTATAGGGGGGTGATAATATTTTTAAGTGCAGGAGTATTGTCTGGATTATAGAGGATTTTATAGGCTAGCTGTACAAAATGCCCTGACAGCCTGCAAGGACCTACTTCATCCAGGACAGCTGCTGATAAAGACGGACAACACCACAGTTATGTGGTACATAAGCAAGCAGGGGGGCACACATTCCTACTCCCTCTGCAGACAAGCCATGATTTTGTGGAACACAGCATTGACCTACCAAGTACACCTGCAAGCACAATTCCTGCCAGGAAAAACAAATACTCTGGCAGACGAACTAAGCAGAAACCTCATGGAGCCTCACGAGTGGAAACTAGATCCACAAATCTTCAGCATAACAAGGAAATGGGGATGCCCAGAACATAGATCATTTTGCCTCTCCTCAGAACTTCCAACTTCAGAGATTCTGCACAAGGACTTATCACAAGCAAGCATGGAAAGTGGATGCCTTGTCATTCACCTGAAACAACCTTACAGTATATGCCTTTCCTACATTGCCTCTCCTCCCCAAGGTACTCCTAAAGGTCAGACAAGAGAAGCCACAAATGATACTAATTGCCCCAGATTGGCCACGCCAACACTGGTACCCAATCCTAAGGAGCTTGTCCCAAGGTCCAGCCTGGACATTGCCTCAAATTCCTCATTTACTGACCCAACAAAACAATCAGATCCTGCACAGCCAACTCAGAACCCTAAATCTAGATGCATGGCGGATAGTATAACCATTCAGTATGCACCTCTCTCTAAAGCGGTTATGGATGTTATTTTGGAGGCCAGGAGGCCCAGCACCAGAAAATCTTATGCAGAAAAATGGAAGAGATTTGTTCCTTGGAACCAGGCACAAGGAATTGACACGCCTGTCCCAAATATACCTCAGATTTTACAATATCTAACTGAGATGCTGGACAAAGGCATATCCTTCTCATCAGTTAAGATCCATGCCTCTGCCATTTCAGCTCATTACAATACAGACCCACTTATTTTTTCACATCCATTGCTTAGGCAGTTCCTCAGGGGGGCCAAAAATATAAGACCTCCAAGGAGAGCACCAATACCTGCATGGGACCTCACTTTGTCTTGGAAAAACTCACACAGCCTCCTTTTGAGCCAGCCAATACAGCTGAGATAAAATTCTTATCATGGAAAACAGCTCTGCTCCTAGCAATAACTTCAGCAAGAAGAGTCTCAGTTGCAGGCATTAATGGCTGTGGAACTTTTTATTATCTTCCATCCGGACAGGGTTTCTCTAAGGACAAACCCAACATTTATGCCTAAGGTGGTGGCCAGTGTGGCTCTTAACCAAAACCATTCATTTGCCTACTGTTTTCCCAAACCCACAGAATAAAGGGGAGAGACTTCTGCATTCTTTGGACATACACAGACAGCTACGCTTCTACTTGGACAAAACTAAAGCTTTCAGAAAGACTGAGCAACTTTTAGTGGCATATGCTGCAGGATCACAATGAAAGGCTGTCTCAAAGCAGACTATTTTAAAATGGATAGGACACTGCATTCGTTTCTGCTATTCACAACATGGCAAGTCAGTGCCTAAGGGCATTAGACCACATTCTACCAGGACAGCAGCCACCTCAGCAGCCTTCCTCAGAGGAGTACCAACCAAGGATATTTTGGAGGCTGCAACTTGGACTTCAGTGCACATTTTTACTAAGCACTACCACTTACCTCTTTACTCTAAATCCAGAGCAGGCTTTGCCACTGCAGTTCTGCAGGGCCTTATAGCCACTCCTAATTCTATTTAGACTCAGCCGCCCAACCTCAGCTTTGGGATTCAACCCAAGTGTAATGACTGCAACAGTGAAACACGATGAACATAGTATAGTTGTGTACCTACCATAAATATAGATGTTCGAGTGTATTCGCTGTTGCAGTCCAGGTTGCCCACCCACCATCCCCCTTTCTTTGCTGAGACTTATCTGTACTTCTCTATCCTATACAACCTGTGTGGTGCATTTGCTTGTCGATGAAGGTATTGTTTATTTTGGTGCATGCTTTTATAAGCAATGTTTTTTAGCCTACCCTTTTGGGGGCACCTGACATCTGGGGCAAGAAAAATTGAAGAAAATGGAGTCTGCTACATCTTTTATACCCCTGGCGCACTGACATCCGGGAAGAGGCAACAGCAGCCGACGCCGGACCAAGACTTTGGAATTCAGGCCGACTGCGGGTAGCCTGCCAGCAGAATAACCCAAGTGTAATGACTGCAACAGTGAATACACTCGAACATCTACATTTATGGTAGGTACACAACTGTACTTTTCTCAAGTCTTTCTCTGTGTCTTCCTGTCCGATTAAGCGTAACCCAAGATCCTTGGGTTCTTTCTGTCATTCCCCAAGGGTATTTTATGGTTGGGAAGTCCCCCCCCCCCTTTATTGGCATTACTCAGCCAACTCAAGAACAGCTGAGCTTTTTTCCAGAGGTGCTTCAGGATCTTTTGACTCCGGGAACTATTCAAGAGGTTCCACCTTCTGAAAAGGGGAAGGGTTTTATTCCAGAATGTTTTTGATTCCCATGAAAGACTGGACTTTGTGACCCTTTCTGGATCTTTCTCACCTGAATACTTTTCTGAAGGTTCCTTCCTTTAA